>NW_006408673.1:1949123-1982816 GCF_000296735.1 Chrysochloris asiatica | reverse complement strand
CCCTGGCCCTGTTTTCACTGATGATATGGAGCCTTTCCATCATCTCTTTCCACAGATGTAGTCAATTTGATTTCTATGTATTCCACCTGGTGAGGTCCATGTGTATAGTCATCTCTTATGCTGTGTAAAGACGGTATTTGAAATAAACAAATCACTGATTTTGCAGAATTCAATCATGCGATCTCCAGCATCATTTCTATTTTCCAACTACTGATGCTTTCCTCTTTTCTCCCAACCTTTGCATTCCAATTACTAGTAATGATCAATACATCTTGGTTGCATGTTTGAACAATTTAAGATTGAAGAAGTTGGTAGAATTCTTCTATTTCATCCTCACTGGCTTTAGTGGTTGGTGCATAAATTGAATAATAGTGGTATTAACTGGTCTTCCTTGTAGGTGCATGGATATTAATAGTGGTATTACTGGTCTTCTCTGTAGGTGCATGGATATTATCCTATCACAGACAGCATTGTACCTCATGACTGATCTGGATATACTTTTTTTTGACAATGAATGCAACACCATTCCTCTTCAATTTGTCATTCCTGGCATAAACATAGATATATTAGGCATTGGTTAGCTGAAACTGAACTGAAACACAATAAACATGCAAGGTCCAAAAGTCAAAAGTACTGATATAGTTACTGTGGGTCCTAAGAGAGGTAAAAATCAGGTAACTGAGGGAGCCATCCTTTGATTTGATAGTAAAATATTGTGTTGCCGCTGGAATCTTAGAAATGAGGTGTAAGGATGGGGCACCACTGTAGAAGTGCTACAGTATTATATATTGCCCTGAGGTCGTGCACTAATCTCCATTTCCCATTTGGTTTTTGGACAGCTCAAATGTGGGTATAGTATTGAGATGAGCATTCAAGAATACTACATTTTCTGACAGTTGGCATGACAATAGAAGCTAGGCAGTATCTACTTTACCCAGGCTTGTGAGGGATGCTCATGTGGGCACCCCATCTGCCCAGACCTTAGGATCTAGGCCCCTTAGTTCAGGAAGAATGTCTCCTCCCAGTGGAGCGCCCTGTGCCAAGATTAGAATATGTTCTCAGGGAAAGAATGCTAAAAACGTTCCTACTTTAGACAAGAAGTCCCATCCCATGTAGCGGACAAGTGATTCAGGAATGATTAGAAATTCATGCACTACTAGAACTGTTTCCCAGTCATAAAGGAAAGTGGAGTTAAGTACTTTCAGGTAAGTTGTCCCTCTATGCCAACAACTATGCGAGAGGAGGAAGATATGTGGCCACCAAAGGTTTTTAGTAACAAATAAACTGCTCCTGTATCCAACCAGAAAGTGACAGGCTTACTGGCAACTTCCAGGGTGACCTGTGGTTCCTCCATTAGGATTTCAATGGTGGGAGCAGGGAGCTAGTCACACCATCACACCGTCTTCCTCTTTGGTTGCTCAAGACAATTGGCCCAGGGCTCTGCACTGGAAACAAGTGGGATGTAGTAATCCTCTACTCCCTTTCCCTCCTTGTGCTTGATCTTTTCTGGCAATACTCTCTTCTCAGGTGGCCCACCTTGCCACAGCCACAGCGCCTAACTACTGGTCTTCTGCTGCCTCCTGTTGGACCAGTTAGGTTGGCTGGAGCCCCTATCATTTTAGCCATTTAGTAGTAGTCCTTATCTGTTTCTTCCATGGCAATCTAGCAACACAACAACCTGTTTCCTCCAGGTCACAGTTGCTAAACACCATGGTAGTTAACTTCAGCAGTTCATTGGGATCATGTTGTGGCCCAAGTGGCCATTGCTGAACTTTCCTATGGCTGTCAGAGGCTGACTATTAATGAAATAAGTGTTCACAACCAACCTTCCCTCTGCTGATCCTGGGTATAAATTAGTACACCTTTGAAGGGCCTCTACTAATCTTCTCCTGAAAGCCCCCAGGATTTCCCCTTCTTCTGGGCTAACTCTGCCTGCTAATTTGAAGTAGTTGACAGTTTTAAAATGTGTTTCCTTCATACTCTCAATTAAATAGGTTTGCATGTAATCCCAGACATCCCTTCCCACCTTTCCAGCAGGGCCTGTTTGGTAATTCCACTCTTGGTCTTAGACAGAGACAGCATCGTTCCCTGCTGTTAGGTTCTGGTTGTTGATGCATTGTTTGTTTTCTTGATTTTGGACTATGGTTATAATATGCTGTTACTTATTTACACTACAGCAATATGAAAGCAGGTTTTTTAAATCACTCCACATCATCTCAGATATCTCAGTTAGATGTGCAAACTGCAGGATCTATGAGAAACTACCTACCTTTTTCTTGCATGTCTTTAGAACAGCCATGCTAAAAGGGACATGAACCCTCATTACTCCTCCTTTCCGCTGGGCTACTTCATTCTTGCAGAGGCAGGAGGGAAGGGTCAAGTCTGGGAAATGGTGCTAGGGGTTGGGAGAGTTCTTCCAAACAATAGGCCAGGGGAGCCTCCTGGACAGCTTTGACTTTGGGGATGGGGAGTGGCATAGTACTTGAGCAGCCAGCGCTCAAGCAGTCCATGAGGTCTAACCATGGGTTTACTACCACAGACCCATTTGGGCTCTCTGTCACTCGGCATTTTTCAACACAGAATTCACAATACTTTATGTACATACAAGCCTACACATAAAGGACTTCTGACCCCTTTTGCTCTCTCCTATAACGTAGTGGTTACGAATCGGGCTGCGAACCTTAAGGTCAGCGGTTCGAAACTACCAGCTGCTCCGCGGGAGAAAGATGAGGCTTTCTACTCCTGTAAAGATTTACACCCTCGGAAACCCTATACAGGGTCGCTATGGGTCGGAACCGACTCGATGGCACATAACAACAACAACAACAATAAAATACTGTAATTTAAACTCCCATCATGGGTCATACTTCCACATCCAGAAATGTATATTGGGGGTCAGAGGTAGTTGGTGGGGATTGAGAAGGGCTCTGGTAGCATAGTGGTTACGAATCAGGCTGTGAACCTTAAGGCCAGCAGTTTGAAACTACCAGCCACTCCGTGGGAGAAAGATGAGGCATTCTGCTCCCGTAAAGATTTACAGCCTTGGAAACCCTGTACAGGCTCGGAACCGACTCGACAGCACTTAACAACAACAACAAAAACAATTCCATCATGAAGAAGTGAAGAGAAGGGAAGAGTCATCTCCTCTGAATCAGCATCCCAATCTCCAGAGCCAGAACTTCCAGTTTCTTTTAGGGAGGGGGGTAAGAGAGCATCCTTCCTTACCACTTAACTTTCACAAGGTGAAAGTTACACCTCTGTTTCCCCTGTCTGGACTTCTCCAGGCCTGCCATCAGGGCTACCCAGGTAGCTGGGGATGCCCAGACCTTTTCCTCATTCTCTTCCATAATTTATGACTCACAATTATGTCTCAGGTGGTGTATATGTAGAATCCTCTTGACCAAGCATCCAGTAAAACATAACTCCTGCATTCTTGCCAATTAATCAGACGGCCTGACCTGACAATGTGTCTGGATTGGGCCAAGATTTGGGAGAACCTGTTCTATAAGGGAGAGATCTTATTCCTCCCAGTCTGCCTGATCTCCTGTTCTTGTTAAGTGCCATAGTCATGGTCTATCAGGGTTCCCTTGTGTTCATTAATACTATCCTTAAAGACACATAGGTAGTATTTCAGGAGAGTCTTTTTAGAAAAATCCAAGGCAACTTAAAACCAGGCCAGGTGCTTGCTTGACAGAGAAACAGCAGCACAAATGTTGTAGGAGAACCACCAGGACCTAGATGTCAGAGCAGCAAACTGAAAGTAACAGAGGGAGGAGAAGGGGTCTGCAGAAGTAGGACCCAGGCTTTCAATAAGGTCCAGTGTTGTTGTTGTTAGGTGCCATTGAGTCGACACTGACTCATAGCGATCCTATGTACAATAGAATGAAACACTGCCTGGTCCTGGGCCAACCTCACAGTTGTTACCATGCTTGAGCCCATTGATGCTGCCACTTTGCCAACCCATCTCACTGGGGGTCTTCCTCTTTTTCTCTGACCCTCCTTACCAAACATGATATCCTTCTTCAGCAACTCGTCCCTCATGCCCCCAAAATTCTAATGCATAGCATAAGGAAGAGACAGTGAAGACCAGCGAAGGCTAGGCAGACAGGAACAGGCTTAGTGTGGTGCTTGTGGGTCAGGCTCCCCCGGGATGTTAATCCAAGGTTCAGTCTTCTCCTTGTATGTGTCTCAGTGTTCCCGGGACCCACCTTAATGGGACTCAAGGGCACTTGGGCTGACCAGGCCTCATAGGCATGCTCCCTGAAGAATCCAGTAATATTTTATAAGTTTGTGAGGGTTATGGAGGTGCCTGCAAGTCACTGGTTTGACCAAGAACACCTCTGCAATGATCTTTCATGAGAGATCACCCAATCTTTTGGGCCAGATTGAGGGAGTACTTCTTTATCTTCGAATCTCAGAATTAAACCAATGACTCATAAAACCCTAAAGTAAGAATGAGAAAGACAAAAGGGAACCTGTTCAGACAGAATCACATACTAAGTAGGTATGTTAACCTCACTCACACCCCTCTAACCAGTACCTCAAATTGTCATAGTCAAGCCCTAGTCTTGTCTTCTGGCTGCCTCAGAAGTCCTTTGGTGACAGGTTTGACTCACCACACCCAAAGAACTGGGGGTGAGCTGCACATGACCACCATCAAACAGAACACCTGCACAAGCTGACTTTACAGCACAAGCAGTTTACTGGCCAAGTGAATGTACATTCTCAAAGTAGAGCCACCAGAATGTCTAAGAACAGCACTAGTAAGGCACAATGAGTCCATTCTCTTGCCTTCACCAGCCAATCCTAATGGAGAGATTCAGGCGAAAGTCCCAGGTTTCAGCACCAAAATGTCATGTTCACAGTGTGGAACACCCCAGACTTGAGACCTTGTTCGGTGCCAGAAAGGGAGCAAGTCCCATCTCCTTGTTAGGCGAGATAAAGTTCAGTAGATGGAAATCTTCTGTTTATCATATCGTAGAATGTTCCCAGAAGAGTGAGGACAGGTCTACCTCACAAGTGAGAATAGATGCTGTAGAGTCAGGGGTTTGAGCACTAAGTATGGGTACTCTTTTCCTGGTTTCTGGTGGCCTTCCCCATGAGTGAAGCTGATGCTGCCCTTCACAGCACAAGCCACAGGTATGTCTGATATTGTAGTTTTGCCATTTCCCCTTTATTGTCCGTGGATCGGCTGTTGGCCCTTGACAGGCTAACTGCCCAATTCCTACTCTGCCCCCTTCCTCTCACACTGCACCAGTCAGGATTGGTTGGGGTTTGGTTGTTCAGGATGCAAGTCAAAGGTAGAAATATAGGTTGGTAAGCATCATAATATATACCACTGTAGATGAAAACATGGTTCCCGAAAATGAAACAAAGGAATAAGAGAAAATAAATAAAAGACAGACCTAAATGTATCCTACTAATTATCTTTTGATAGTTATCTACTCAATGTGACTGAAGGGGTTAAGGCTATAAACTACCTTGATGAACTCATCCTAGTAAATGCACCCAAAATAATTTTTAAATTTTTATTTTTTCCTGATTAAGTATGTTTCTTAATCTCTAATTATGATTAAATCTTACTTTTAAACAAAGTTCCTAAATTAAGGAAAGTTTACTTAGTTTTACTTCAAGATCCTGAAACAATCTACAGATAATTTAACATTTATTTAATTTAACATAATTTAATTCATTGGCTTCATTGACAGAGAGTCATAATATTATAAAGCAAATGACTACAGATTGCACCTCATTTTGTAAGCACACTCCTATCCAATGTCACTTTTGTGTTCCTTCCAACAAAATGATTATTTTCTACCCCACCCCTTGATTCTAGTGTTGGCTTTCATTGTTTTAGTGAAATGGACATCAGCAAATACAATGCTTGGTAAAGTGGTGGTGGTTGTTGTTGTTGTCAGGTGCCATTGAGTCGGAAACGACTCATAGCGACCCCATGCACAGCAGAACAAAACAATGACTGATCCTGGGCCAACCTCACTACTGCTCCCACACTTGAGTCCATCAATGATGCCACTTGGCCAATCCATCTCGTTAAAGGTCTTCCTCTTTTTCTCTGACCCTCCACCTTACCCAGCATGACATCCTTCTCCAGCGACTGTTTTCTCCAGACAGTAAAGTGGAGGGTCCATGAAAAAAGACCCCCCAATGAGATGGATTGGCACAGTGACAGCAGCATTGGGCACAAGCGTAACATAGAGTGTGAGATTGGTGCAGGACCAGGCAGTGTTTCATTCTGTTGTGCATAAGGTCACTATGAGTCTGTACTTACTAGATGGCACCTAACAACAATACACACAATGGAATCAGATTTGAAAATCACTTTAATATTAGTGCTTTCTTACTTCTGGCAAACTTGAAAATATCAGGTTACTGGGCTACTGGAGAATGAGATCAGGTGTGGTAGAAATAAATCATTTCTGTTTAAAGACCTTAGATTAACCAGCCATTCACCTGACAGACATGGAGTGAAGTCATCCTAGACCACCTAATCTCAGTCAAGAAGCCAGCTAACTGTAGCGATGAACCAAGCTGAAATAGAGTGGAAAAACCACCCAGGTGTCACAGAAAACTAAAGGCAGTTTATTATTTTAATTAACAAAGTGTTAGGAGGGTTTGTTATTCAGTAACATTCTCCCTTCTAGAGTTAAATGTGGAAGAATGATCTAGTGACCTGTTTTGAAAAATTTGTCAATGAGAATCCTGTGGATTGCAACAGACTATTTTATGACGTAGTACTGAAGATGCACCCTTCAAGTCAGAAGCCCTCAAACTACATATTTGCTGCAACAATGGGCTCGAGTACACCAAGAACTACAAAGATGGATCAGGGAGGGACGACATTTCGTTCTGTTGTACATGGGGATGGAGTCACATGAGACAGAGGCAACTCAATGGCAGCTAACAACAGGGTTCAATAAGATATCATTTAATTTGTTTTAAATCCTTTTTAAAGTATAATTTCTGATATATGAAGACAGCCTCACAGGAGATAATCTAGACCTCCTCTGTGACTATATCAGAAAACCCAGAGATTGTATGCGTAAGCCTGTTTAGGAGTATATGTTGGTAAGTGCCATCAAGTCAGTTCTGACTCATTTCGACCCTGCGTAGGGTTTCTGAGGAGGAAGTGATGGGCTTGAACTGCTGACCTTGTGGTTCAAAGTCCAGTGCTAATCCTACAGTGCCATACCTAATGCTGTAGGTTATAGAGTTACCTTAAACATGACAATTAATTATCTTGAATGTTAATCAAGTTAATTGCCTAGTTTAACCTGAGAGGCAAGAAAGTCTGACTAATGTTCAGACTGCTGCTATACATTTTTAAAATTTTATAATTATAGTGGAGTCACATAATTATGTTTTTTATCCAAAGATCACACTGATATTTTACTGACCATTTATTTTGGTTTAAAATCCAATAAATGTTCTATAACACTATTTTGGTAATGATGCCATGGAACTTTCTTAAAAATTTTAGGAAGAAATTATTTCATAATTGATATTAATGTTGCCCCTCCAAATTTAATAGGATTCTTTTAGAATACCATTCTCACAAGATAATTTTTTTTTACTAGAATGATGATGGACAGAGCTTTTGCATTTTTCATCTCTATATCACCCATAGCTCCTCTGGCTTAGGAGGCACTTGATATTTGTTGAATGAGTGAATGAGTTATTGATCAAGGGAATGATTAATGGGCCAATTGTATAGTTCCTGGCTTCACTATATTTGGTTGTTGTACTTTAGGAGATGTGATTTGACCCATGATATAACTGATGCCATGTAATTAATGAGTCATTTCATAACAGGGTTCCACCAGTATTATACTCATATAAATGAAACCATGCTAATGACTCTGAAGGAACAATTATCTCAACTCAGAATAAGGTCAGATTTGCCTATTTATACCCACTATCTATAATGCATTGTATTCTTTCATAAGGAAAAAAAAAAAAGTCAGTCTAAATTCCATCTAATTTACAAGTTGTGTGTGTAGTTGGGGACATAGATATAGAAAACATATTTGTCTTTGTATTTAGAGACAACACTACTGGTGGTGATTCTTATCTGAGTGAACAGGTGTGGCTACAAAAACCTTTGCCTGACAACTGTTCTTTCCACACTGTACACATATAAAGACTATTCTATGGTAGGCAGCTGTAGCCCTATTTGCAAAGCCCAGAGCTATTTGTGATTCCACCATTTAGATTCATGCTCTGCCCATTACCGTCATTCAGAAATAGCTATGCTTTTTGATAGATACTAGCAAAGATATTTAGCCTATTATCACATGAAATTCCAGAATTACACTGAGGTTTTCCTTTGAAGGAGCTTTATAGTTTTTTTTCTGCTCACTCTCATTTCGTTTGCCATACTTCAGCTGAGCAAACAGCATCTATGTGAGATGCCTGTGGTCATATATTCTTCACAGCTGTCCAGTCTCAGGGTCTCATGCTCCAGTAAGAATATACCTACACTAGCTGTGTGTGGAAGTCTCTGAGTGTGCCAATGGTTAACATGGTCACTGCTCATCAAAAGGTCACAGATTTGAGTCCACTCAGATGCATCTTGAAAGAAATGCCTGGTAATCTACTTCCTATAAGTCAACCGCTGAAAACCCTATGAAACACAGTTCTACTCTGACACATGAGGTTGCCATGAATTGAAATTGACTTCAAGGTAACTGGTTACCTCTGACTTGCCTATTTAAAGTGAAGTTTCACACCAAGGGGGAGTCCTGGTGTGGCGCTGTGGGGTAATTCGTCAGACTGCAAAGCCATTTGAACTGCAAGGTCGGCAGTTCAAGCTCACCAACTGCTCCTTGGAAACCCTATACAGGGTCACTATGGGTCGGAACCGACTTTACAGCACTACACAACAACAACATCACACCAAGGCTTTGAACCAGTTAATTCCAGTTTGATCCCCCTGTTGAAAATTTCCATTTCAACCCCAGATATACTGAATCAGGATCTACAGTTGTAAGAATGACACAAGGTTGATGTCTGATCTCCTCTTACTTCACCAAACACAATATCAACCCAAGGCCGATTCCTATGAGGCTAAGGTCAAGCATGCTATCACCCTCTGATCCTACTTACCAATCTGTCACTACCCATCCTTCCCTGGAACTCTACTTTTTTGCTGCGATCTATGTTGTTGTTAAGTGCCATGGAGTCAGTTCCAACTCATAGGAACCCTGTATAGGGCTTTGAAAGAGGTGCTGGGGGGTTTTAATTACTGGCCTTGCAGTTAGCAATCCAGTACTTATATTATGGAGTCTTAGTGTGATGCTATAGGATAAGTACTAGATATCAAGGTTGGTTTGAACTGCAAGGTGGTGGTGTTGTTGTTAAGTACCATGGAGTCGGTTCCAATTCATAATGACCCTGCACAGGGTTTCCGAGGCTGTAAATCTTTACGGGAGCAGAAGGCCTCATCTTTCTCCCGCAGAACCACTGGTAGTTTCGAGCTGCTGACCTTGTGGTTGGCAGCCTACCGTTTAACCTCACCAGCCACTCCTCAGAAACTCTACGTAGTGTCTCTATGAGTTGGAACTGACTCGACGGCACTTACTAACAACAACAACTTACACTACACCAGGGCAAAGCCCACAAAGAACTCACAGATAATACACACGATTACAGGGTGTGTATTAGGGAAGTTAACAAGTTACAATTCAGGAGAAGAAATGCTCAGAATACATTTCTTTGGTCAGGCCAGTCAGTTCCCAGCCATGCTAGCAGGCAGACCTCTCTATGGTTCTCAGCTTCTCAGCCATGTGGTCCCTTGTCCTCTACCCTGCTCCAGCAAAGTTACAAAGCTCTAATTTGTTGTTGTTGTTAAGTACCGTTGAGTCAGTTCCGACTCATAGGGACTCTGTACAGGGTTTCCGAGGCTGTAAATCTTTACGGGAGCAGAAAGCCTCATCTTTATCCCACGGAGCCGCTGGTAGTTTCGAACTGCTGACCTTAAGGTGCACAGCCCAATTTGTAACCACTACACTATCAGAGCCTATAAAAGCCCAAACAGCAAACCACTCTACCCTAAGCCTAGGCCCAAAGGCTCTAGCTATTTGGTAAACCTAGCTCCCCCAGTTAAATGCCTGGAGGCACCCCACTCCACCATGTATTGCTCCATGGGCTGGGCAGTCCACCACTCTATCTTGTGCTCAGGTTCTTGGTTCTGCTTCTGCTGCTCCACTGTCACTCTGTGTCTTTTCTGGTTCACAGCTTTCTGGCCCTGGATCAAGGAGGTTCAGTTTGCTCAGATCTGAGTCCACAGGACATGCTCCATCTTGGCTCTTGTTTTTTGTTGGTAATGAACACCCCCACCATTCTGGCTCTGATATGGCTTATTTTATGCTTAGCAGGATGGCAAAATTCACCAATCCCTAAATTCGAGTTCTAAGTTTTTATAATACTAATTAACCCTGTTAACAGACACACACAATTGAATCATATAATCCTATCATCATCTTTCCCCACCTTCTGTTACCCAGACTCCATCAGGAAAAGGGAAAATACATTCAATTTCATGACCCCACCCAGTTGTTTAAGGAACTCTGGTAGTATAGGTTACACGTTGGGCTGCTAACTGCAAAGTAAGCAGCTTGAATCTACCAGCCATTTAGCAGGAGAAAGATGAGCCTCGTATACAGGGTTGCTATAGTTACAACTGACTGAACAACACACAACCACCATCACCACCACCACTAGTTGTAGTAGCATACTGGGTTACATGTTGGGCTGCTAACTACAAGGTCATCAATTTGAATCACCAGTGACTCCGCAGGAGAAAGATGAGGCTTTCTGCTCCCGTAAAGATTTCCAGCCTTAGAAACCCTATACAGGGTCACTATGAGTTGGAACTAACTTGATGACATGCCATAGCAGCACCCAGTTGTTTGGCTGCAGTTACAAAGACTATGACTATAAGAGTCACATCAAGTAAATGACTGCACCACAGTAGTTTAAGAAGAGCTTCTGTATGTATCACCTGGGAATCTGTAAGAATTACCTGAAGATCTTTTAAAACCATACGTTCTGATTCGGTATTTCTGGAGTAGGAGTGTAAATTTTCAGCAGGGTGTCAAACTGGGATGAGCCAGTTTGAAGCCCTTTATCACTCTCAGTGGAACTAATGGAACCACTCAAGTTCAATCATTGATTTATTCATTTACTTACGGCTTACTTATTGAAGCACCAGACATTTTCTAGGCATCGTTGATAAGGCAATCAATTGAGTCCCTTCCACAATGGAGCTATTATTGTGATGACACATGTTTCTCTTTTCTACTTCAGAGCAGAGGTAGCATCTCTTCTTTAGCATCCCTTACATCACTACTGTGCACGTTTATTGTTGTGAGTTGTTGTTAAGTGGTCCTGATTTATGGCAAACCCCTGGACAACAGGAAGAAATGTTATCCCATCCTGCACCATCCTTATGGTCCTTGGTATGTTTGAGTCCATTGTTACATCCACTGTGTATCAGAATTACTTTAATCCTAGAGGGCTCATGTTCCACCACTCTATCAAACAACATTCTGTTGTGATTCATAAGGTTTTCATTTGCTAATTTTTCAGACATAGATAACCAGGTTTTTCCTCCTAGTCTGTCTTCATCTGAAAGTACTGCTGAAACCTATCTACCAGTGATGACCCTGCTTATATTTGAAATACTGATGGCATAGTTTCCAGCATCATAGCAACACATAAACCACCACAGAATGACCACATGGCAGATAGATAGTGGTTTACATACATATCTACTAGTGAAACTTGGGAGTCCTGGTGTGGCACTGTAGGATAAACACTGGGCTGCTAACCACAAAATCAGTGGTTCAAACCCACCAACCATTCCTTAGAAACTCTATACAGGGTCACAATGAGTCAGAACCAACTTAGTGGCATTTAACAACAACAGAGAATGTTGGAGACCACTGTATTGTTGATTGCATTTTTTCTCCTACTTACCTTGGTTTCTGTTCTGTCTTAGTAACAAAACTCATGGTGGTGTTCAACTATCGCCAGTTAAAAGGAGCAACCTTGTGGAGTGATAGTTAATTGCTCAGCTGCTAACAAAAAAGGTCAGAGGTTCAATCCCACCAACCACTCTTTGGGAGAAAAGATATGACAATATGCTTCTGTAAAGATTGCTGTTGTTATATGCCATCTAGTCAGTTCTGACTCATAGTAACCCTGTACAAGGCAGAGTAAACCTAACCATTGAGTTCCCAAGACTACATTTTGGAACTAGAGGTGAAGACAGCTTCACTATCTCACATGGGGGCTTTGGTGGTTTTCAACTGCAGATCTTGCAGTAATCTGCTGAACTCTTCACTCACTATACTACCAGGATTTCTCTGTTAAAACTCATGTGGCCTTATATTTGGGGCTAAGTTTTTTGCCTATTAACTATCCTTGCACCAATACATCACTGTTGTGCGTTTTTTTAATTACTGTAGTTTATAGTAAATCTTAATATTTTTTCATATATGAGGATAAGTCAAAAAGTATTTCTACAAGGGTTGCAGTTCATTCATATATGGGTTTATTCTACAGAAAACATGATTAAACATATCTCTGTGATCAGTGGATAGCTGCAGGCAAGTTCTGTCAGTAATAGATTTGTCTTAGTATCCTTAGGGTGCCTTCACAAAAAGGCCCAAATGAAACAGTGACTTCTGAGGGTTCTGTTAGTTGAGTTAAAGTCAAGGCAGACAATTAAATTCAGAAGGTTATATGTTGTTGCTGTGTGTCATCAAGTCAGTTTAGACTGAGACAAATCCTATGCACAAATACTGAAACAGTGCCAGGTTATGCACCAGCCTCACAATTACTGTTTATTTTAGATCATTTTTAATGCTTTTATGTCAGTCCATCTCAGTGAGGGTCTTCCTTTTGTGGAAACACTCCACTTTTCCATGTGTAATGTCCTTCTCCAAAGACTGGTCCTTCCTAACAACATGTACAAAGACCAAGAGACAAAGTCTCACCATCCTCACTCACTTCTATGGAGTGTTTTGGCTGTACTTCGTCTAGAACAATTCACAGTACTTTCAGTATTCTTTGCCAATACCATAATTCAAATGCTTCAGTTTTTCTCTGGTCTTTCTTATTCATTGTTCAACTTTCACATGCAGGTGTTTTGCTGTTTTTGTTGTTGTTGTTATTGCTAGGTGCATCATGTCGATTGTGACTCTTAGTGACCCTATGCACAACAGAACAAAGCACTGCTTGGATCTGAGCCATCCTAAAAATTATTGTTAATTTGAACCCATTGTTTTCGGTCATTGCCTCAATCAATTTCATGAAGGGAGTCTTCCTCTTTTTCTCTGATCCTCCATTTTACTAACCATGATGTACTTCTCCAAGGATTGGTCCCTGCTGATAACAAATCTGAAGTATAATAGACAAAATCTCACCCTCCTGGCTCCTGTGGCACATTCTGGTTACAATTCTTTCAAGACAGAGTTGTTCTTTTGGGAGGCCATGGTACATTTGATTCTTCTCCAACACAATAATTCAAATGCACTGATTCTTCTACAGCCTTCCTTATTCCTTATCCAACTTTCACATGCATGTGAGGTGATTGAAAATACTAAGGTGTGGGGCAAGTGAACCATAGTCCTCAAACTGACATCTTTGTACTTTAACACTTTAAAGAGATCTTTTGCAGCAGATTTCCCTAATGCAAAATGTCACTTGCTTTCTTGACTGGTGTTTCTATGAATGTTGATTGTGGATTCAAGCAAAATGAAATCTTTGACAACTTCAAATTTTCTTCACTTGTTGTTGTTGTTAAGTGTCATCTAGTCAGTACCAACTCATAGTGACCCTATGTACAACAGAGCGAAACACTGCCCAATCCTGGGCCAACCTCATAATTGTTGCCACGCTACTTTGCCAGTCCATCTCGCTGGGGGTTTTCCTCTTTTTCTCTCACCCTCCATCTTACCAAACATGATATCCTTCTCCAGTGACTGGTCCTACCTGACAGTATGTCCAAAGTATGAGAGACAAAGTTTGGTTATCCTGGTCTCCAAGAAGCACTCTGGCTGCACTTCATCCAATACAGATTTGTTGGTTCTTTTGGCAGCTCATGGAACTTTCAATAGTCTCCTCCAACACCATAACTCAAAAGCATCAATTCTTCTACAGTCTTCCTTATTCACTGTCCAGCTTTGACATCCATATGAGGTTATTGAAAATACCCTGGCTTGGGGCAGGTGCACCTTAGTCCTCAAGCTGACATCTTTGCTCTTCAACACTTTACAAAGATCTTGTGCAGTGCAGCAGATTTGCCTAATGCAATATGTCATTTGATTTCTTGACTGCTGCTTCCAAGAGTGTTCATGGTTGATCCAAGAAGAATAAAGTCCTTGACAACTTCAATATTTCCTCCATTGATAAGAATGTTATTAATTTGTCCAGTGATGAGGATTTTTGTTTCCTTTACATTGAGATGCAATCCATACTGAAGGCTGTAATCTTTGATCTTCAACAGTAACTATTTTGCATCCTCTTTGTTTCCAGCAAGCAGGGTTGTATCCTCTGCATATAATGTGCTATACATGAGTCTACCACCAATCCTGATATCACATTCTTCTTCATATAATTCAGCTCCTTGAATTATTTGCTCAATATACAGATTGAATACACATGGTGAAAGTATACAACCCTGTCAGACATCTTTCCTGATTTTAAACCACTCAGTATCCCCTTGTTCTATTCAAACAACTGTCTCTTTGTGTATATTCAGGTTGGTCATTATCATAATTAAGTGTCTGGAATACCCATTCTTAAAATATTCTTTATAGTTTGTCATAATCAGAAAGTCAAAAGTCTTTGCATAGACAATAAAACGTAAGTAAACATCTTTTTTGGTATTCTCTGCTTTCAGTCAAGATCCATCTGACATCAACAATGATATCCCCTGTTCCAAGCCCTCTTCTAAATCTAGCTAAAATCTGGCAAGTTTCTTGTTGATACACTGCTGCAACCATTTTTTAATGATCTTTGGCAAGCCTTCACTTATATGTGATATTAATGATATTGTTTGATGATTTCCACATTCCAGTGGGCCATCTCTCTTTAGAATGGGCACAAATATCGATCTCTTACCATTGGTTGGCCAGGTAGCTCTCTTCTTGACATAGATGAGTGAGCACCTCTAACGATGCATCAGTTTACTAGTATTCAGTCAACTCCTGGAGCCTTGTTTTTCATCGGTGTCTTAAGTGCAACTTGGACTTCTTTCTTTCAGTGCATCGGTTCCTCATCATATATGACCTATTGAAAGGACTGAACATTGGCCATTTCTTTTTGGTAAAGTGACTCTGTGTATTCCTTCCATCTTCCTTTGATGCTTCCTGTATCATTCAATATTTTGCCCATAGAATCCTTCAATACTACAAGTCAAAGGCTTGAATTTTGTTATCTTCAGTTCTTTCAGCTTGAGAAATGATGAGTATGTTCTCCCCTTTTGGTTTTCTAACTCCAGGTCTTTGCACATTTCATCATAATACTTTACTTTATCATCTCAAACTGCCCTTTGAAATTTCCTACTCGGCTCTTTTACTTCCTCATTTATTTCATTTCCTTTAGCTCTTCTATACTCAAGAGCAAGTTTCAGAGTCTCTTCTGACATCCATTTTTGTGTTTTATTTCTTGTATTTTTTTAAAAAGCCAAACAATAAAAGTATTGTTTTAGCTTTCTTCCTGTATGATGTCATCCTACAGTTCTTCAGGTCTTTAGTCATTAGTGTCTAATGTATCAAATATGTTCTTGAGATGGTCTCTAAATTCAGATGGGATTTGTTTAAAGGCAATATTTTGACTCCTGTGAACTTGTTTTAATTTTCAACAGCTTCAGCCTGAACTTGTATATGAGCAATTTATCATGTGTTCCATAGATTGCCCTTGGCCTTTTTTTTTTTTTTTTTGGCTGATGATATCAAACTTTTCCACCATCTGTTCCCAAGATGTAGTAAATGTGATTCCTGTGTATTCCATCTGATGAGGTCCATGTGTATAGCTGCCTTTAATGTTGTTTTAAAAAGGTATTTGCAAAGCCATTGGTATTGCACAATTCTACCATGCAATCTCCAGCATCATTTCTATCACCATGGCCATATTTGCCAATGACTGGTCCTTCCTCTTGTTTCCATCTTTTGCATTCCAATCACCAGTAATTATCAATAGATCTTGATTACATGGTTTATCAAATTCAGTCTGAAGAAGTTGGTATAATTTTTCAATTTCATCATCACTGGCTTTAGTAGTTGGTGTGTATAATTGAATAATAGTGGTATTAATTTGTCTTCCTTATTGGTATATGCATATTATCACACCACAAGACAGCATTGTACTTTGAGATAGATCTTGAAATATGCTATTTGATGATGAACGTGATGCCATTCCTCTTGAATTTGTCATTCCCAACATAGTAAACCATATGATTGTCAGATTCAACATTATCAACACCAGTCCATTAAGCTCACGAATACCTAGGATACCAATCTTTATCCATTCCATTTCATTTTTGACAACTTCCAATTTTCTTAGATTCATACTTCATACATTCTATGTTCCAATGACTAATGGATGTTTACAATTGTTTCTCCTCATTCTGAATTGTGCCCCATTTACAAAAGAATGTCCTGAAAGCTTTATTCCATTCACACCATCACAGTCAACTCTACTTTGAGTAGGCAGCTCTTCCCCAGCTATATTTTGTGTGCCTTCCAACCTGAGGGGCTCATTTTCAGGTACTATATCTGACAGTGTTTGGCTGTTATTCATAAGATTTCCAATGGCTAAACATTCAGAAATAGACTGCCTCCCCTTCCTATTTTATCTTAGTCTGGAAGCGCTACTGAAACCTGTGCAAAATGAGTGACCTTGCTGGTATTTAAAATACCAGTGGCATGGCTTTCAGCATCACAACAATATACCAGCCACCACAATACAGCAAATTGACAGAGGAGCTGGATCAGTTTGTAAAATAGGAATGGTGGCAAGAAAGGGAAAGATCCTGAGTAATCAAGTGAGGCATGCAAAGGAATAATACTTAAGAAGGAGAAGTTGCTTACCGAAGGCCAGTTTTGAATATTGGTCTTAAGAAATACGGACTGAAGAGAAACACTGGTTTTGGAGAAAACATCAATGGTGACTTTTAAGAGAGTAGTTTCCATAAAATAGCAGATGTTAGTGAGGAATAAAGTAGTTAGAAAATATGGGTGATAAATTGTTTCATGATCTCAAAAAAGTATTCATCCTACATATATGTGGTGCCAAGACATCAAGAGAATTTGAATTACTTCTGTGCAAAGAGACAGAAAGTTTCATACTGTAATCTCACCAATCAAGATTCAAAAAGGATAAACAATTTAAGCATGACAAGTGAGCCTAGTCTAACACCGAAAGGTCCAGGACATTACAGCTCAAACAATTTCTTTAAACCTGGTATTTAAAGTCCCACAAAGTTTTATATTAAAAGAAAGCATTGCTCTTCTTCTGGCCTCCTTTATCACTTAAAGTCTTTTACCAATCTCTATAGTAAAAGGGGGGGGAAAAAACCACACAAATTCTCAGAGGAGTCATCACACTCTATTATTTTAGCTACATTTACATGAGACAAAGATGTAATGTGCACCCTGGGAAGCCAAGCAGAGTGAACTCCTGTTACCCTCACCTTATGTTTAAGGACAATCTATACTTAAGTGATTTCTGGAAATTTCAAGAATGCAAGACCATCATAATTCCAGAATTTGGGGGAGCACTTTGATAAGTTTAAAGGTCCTAACAGTGAAATGATTCTCCATTTCCCCCACCAAAAAAACTGATCTTTAAAAAATAAAAGCCTTGTTTTCAGGGGAAGTTTATATTTCTTGCCACATTTTTTTTTTTTTTAAATTCTATTGTTTTGGTATAATAACAGAGCTATAGTTTGGCAGGACAAGCCATCTCTTGGACAAAAGTATTTCTTATGTCATTGTAAAGTAGTTTTAGTAAGTCAAAGGAATAACCAAACTACCTGAAGGCAAAGAGGCTAATTATTTAGAACAAACCTTTCTGAAGCACCTGATAATTGCAGAAAGTATTTCTATTACAACTGGTCCGTAGTCTCAGGGTATGCTTTAGCTTGTCCCCATTTTACCTCTTTGCAAAGAAGTTTTCCTTGGTCTGCTACAGAAAGGATAAGCCAATATTTTTCCTAGAACGGATATAGTTAGGGAGGGGGTGACAGATGGAATGGAAGAGGCGAATATTCATGACTCTGTCCCAGGATATTTTAGTGATTCTAGGGCATTCCCTCCACTTTAGCTGGAAAACCAGTTACCATTGAGTTGATTCCAACTCATGATGAATCCACATGAATCTGAGTAGAACTGTGATTCATAGGGTTTTCCAAAGTTGATTTTTAGAAAGTATATCACCAGGACTTTCTTATGAGGCACACATGAGTGGATTCAAACCACAAACCTTTGGTTAGCAGCAAGATGGAATGGTGGGAGTAAACTGGTATGACTGTTTTGTGAACGCTTCAATCTAGCTGAAAACAGTTTCCTCCGACTGATTGTATCTGTGGTTAAAATGAAATCATGAATGGACAACATAAAGTTTTGCTAAAGGCAATACAGAAATGGCTGCAACCATACATTGACAGAGAACTTCCAGATGTTCAAGCCAGATTCAGAAGAAGCCGTGGAATGAGGGATATCATTGCTGATGTCCAATGGATCTTGGCTGAAATCAGAGAATATCAGAAAGATGCTTACCTGTGCTTTATTGACTATGCAAAGGCTTTCGATTGTGTGGATCATGACAAGCTATGGACAACATTGTGATATATGAGTATGCCGGAACACTTAATTGTGCTCATGAGGAATCTGTACATGGACCAAGAGGCAGTTGTTCAAATTGAACATGGGAACACTGAATGGTTTAAAATTAAGAAAGGTGTGTGACAGGGTTGTATTCTTCCACCATACTTATTCAACCTGTATGGTGAGTAAATCGTCCAAAAAACTGGGTTCTATGAAGAAAAATGTGGCATCAGGATTGGAGGAAGACTCATCAACAACCTGTGCTATGCAAATGATACAACCTTGCTTGCTGAAAGTGAAGAGGACTTAAAATAATTTACTGATGAAGATCAAAGAGCACAGCCTTCAGTATGGATTTATTCTCAATGTAAAGAAAACAAAAATCCTCACCACTGGACCAATAAACAACATTCTTATCAATGGAGAAAAGATTGAAGTTTTCAAGGACTTCATACTTCTTGGATCAACTATCAACATTCATGGAAGTAGCCGTCAAGAAATCAGACGATATATTTATTACATTAGGCAAATCTGCTGCACAAGACTATTTTAAAGTGTTGAAGAGCAAAGATGTGAACTTGAGGACTAAGGTGTGCCTGACCCAAGCCATGGTATTTTCAATAACCTCATATGCATGTGAAAGCTGCATAGTGGATAAGGAAGACCTTAGAAGAATTGATGCTTCTGAGTTATGGTGTTGGAGGAGAATATTGAAAGTGCCATGGGTTGCCAAAAGAACTAATAGATCTGTGTTGGAAGAAGTACAGCCAGAGTGCTCCTTGGAGGCCAGGATGGCCAAACTTCATTTCTCATACTTTGGACATATTGTTAGGAGGGACCAGTCTCTGGAGAAGGATATCATGTTTGGTAAGGTGGAGGATGAGAGAAAAAGAGGAAAACCCCCAGCGACATAGATTGACAAAGTGGCAGCATCAATGGGCTCAAGCGTGGCAACAATAGTGATGTTGTCCCAGGACCAGGCAGTGTTTCGTTCTGCTGTGCATAAGGTTGCTATCAGTCAGTATGGACTCGATGGCACCTAACAACAACATGCCTATATCTGAATAGTACAAACCAATTGTCCTGTGCCATGTGAGTTACCAGATCAACACTGTAACACTACAGAGTTGTAAAGGATGTATAAGAGGTTCTAACCCAAACCCCTCGTTTATTGATGAGATTAGGACTACTGGTGTGGCACTGTAGGATAATCAGTGGACTGAAAACCAAATGTTGGTGATTCAAACCTACCAGCTGCTCCTCAGAAACCCTGAATAAGGTCACTATGAGTCAGAACTGACTCATTGGCACGTAACAACAACAACAAAGATGTGTAATGTTATGTTCTAAGTCTCACAATTGCTGTAGACTAAGCACTGAAATTAATGTAGATTCAGGACAGCAACATTATGAATAACACTGGAACATTGTCAGACACAGTGCCGGAAATGAGCCACTCAGAGTGGAAGGCACTCAAAATATGACTGGGAAAGAGATTTCTATTCTACGTAGAGTTGACCATGATGGTGCAAATGAAGTAACAATTGTGAGGAGGCACAGAACCTGGCAGTGTTTCATTCTGTTGTGCAAAGAATTGCCATGAGTTGGGTACCTTACAACAACAAGGACGGAAAATATTCTAAGTTTTTCATGTAACAATTAAAAAGTAATAACCTTTTGGCTGCTCTTATTTTCTTTCTATCTTTCTGTCCTTTTGTTCCCCCCCTTGATGGAACAAAAGTGGAAGCCATGAATTTGCTTATGCACAACCAAAAACCTCCTGGGATTTGGTTCTTTGGTTTTGAGGCTTAGGACATGATTTCCTGGGGCATCCCAGTTAATTTACTTAATAACATGGTTAATGACAGCATTTGTTCTGTCTCCTAGTTCACTGTGTAATGCCTAGGGTCTTAAAAGCTTGCAAATGGCCATCCAAGGCACAACAATTCATTTTTATTTTCCTGGAGTAACAGAGGAAGAAGGAGAGTCGGTAATAGGAAGAAGATATGGAATGTAAGATAAGCACTGAAACTTAAATAAAAAATATCCCCTGAGTTCTTCTTAAAAACAAACAAGTTTAACTAGTACACTATTGGAGTACTGGTGTGGATCTGTAGGATAAAAACTGAATTGCTAATCATAAGACCAGTGATTCAAACCCACCAGCCCTTCCTTGGAAACCCTATAGAGAGGGTAGCTATGAGTCAGAACCTACTTGACGGAACATAACAACAGTTCACAATATCTAACTTGAGCATTATACTCTTTTAAGAACTATGTACATGGAAATCAAATTGTCAATAGCAAGTCCAAAGATTAGACAGAAAATTTAGGGGGCAGTGAGTTTATGTTAATTGGGTAGGAACAACTCAACAGGAGGATAAGAATGATTTTATATCTCAAAGAATATAATCAGTATCACTTTTTGTACATATAGAAACTTGAATTGGTGCATGTTTGTTGTATATATTTCCAACAACAAAATTAACCCAAAATTTGTTTAAGAATTTGATTTAAAAATTGCACACTTTCCCACCATACTACTTCCCCCTCTAGGCACCATTCCGCAGTTTCTTTGAAATGAAACTTGTCATACCAGTTCTCAGCCTAGACACAACTTTATTATTTGTTTATTTGAAAATAATTCCTATGTGTTTTACCTATTTTTTAACTTGGAAAAATTTAGTTTATCTCTGTGCTGTTTTAACACTAATTTCCTATATATAGATGGCCAAGTCAGTCACTAAAGTCGTTTAAAATGTATCCATTGAAACACTACATGAAATTTCATGATGCGGGTCAACAAAATTTGGCATGGTTTCATGCATCAGATTTATTTTAGCACATTAGATACACTTTTAACTTGACCTTTACACTAATTGAATTTTCAAGTTGAAAATCACAAACTTGAACATTAATCTAATTTTAGGAGTAACTGGAGTAACTGTGAGTTAAGTGGCAGAGGAATTAAATAGCATGCATATGCAAGGTCATTCTGTTAATTAACAATAGAATCAGCTCTAGAACCCAAGTCCCCTGGGTGAAGTCCCAGCTCAACTATTTATTCCTTCCAAAACGAAGAGTGCAGATGATCATTCTGAGTCTTGAAAGCTATTTATTTCTATCTCTCTAGTCCTAAAGTTCCTAAAATAATATTTTATCTGTGAGTTTTGATTTAATAGTCTTTCTTTTTCTTGGGGGGTTGGGGAGGATGGGAAAGACAGTGGATGTTTTGATTCTGCCTTTCTATCTTGGGTTCCAACTTCCTTTCATCTTTGAGCTTTTACTGTAGTTGCCCGGCTGAAATGATAAACAAACTGTCAGGTTCTTTCTGGTTTTGTCAAAGGAAAAATAAAGAATAAAACCATTCCTTGCACTTGTGAAACAGGTTTCCTTCTGGGCTGGCACAACCCATCAATTCTCATGAAAGTAGCTGTCTCAAGAAGGCGGCTCTAGAATTCCCTGAGGATTCAGGCATAGTGGTAGGAGGCAAAATGAGGCTGCGTTCATGCTTCAACTCTATAGAGATTGTATAACTCCATGCTCAGAGGAAGAACTTTATCATTGCACAAACAAAATCCCCTTTCAGTCGACCCTGAATCCAGCTGGCTTGACTTCCAGCACCTTGAATCAGGTATCAAATCTCATTGCATTTATTTCTCAACTTTCTCCTGAATCACTATCTTTTCTTCCATTCTTATCAACATTATCCTAATTAAGATGCTAATCATGTCCTTGAGATATCTTTTTTTACATTTTTATTGTGAATTATGTGATAGTTTATATGGGAAAACACGAGCTTTACATTCATCCTATCATATTTCGTTTCATTGCAATGATTACAATCCCCTCCATGCATCATCAAACAACCAAAGGGTACACCCCACAAGCCTGGCCCCCAGCCATCAGCACACAGCCCCTCTCCCTCCCTTTGTACAGAGTCCCCAGATGCTCCATCTTTCCACATCATCGTCTCTGCCTCCATCTCTGGCGTCACTGCTTCTCTGGGTAGGGTCATGCACTCCACTCTTCTCACTTGATGCTCCCAGGGACCTCTGCTCCTGGACTGCAAAATCAACCACTCCCCTCCTTTTCTTGCAAAACATCTACCTTTACATTTCCAACCCTCACAGTCAGTCCTGATAACAATTATTCACTATTGAACCACAAGAATCTTATCCTCATCACCTTTTATCAGCCTCATCCAGACAAGTTGGAAACAACTCAGTGTAGATTCTACCTTTCCCCATACCCTCTGGAACTAGGTTCTGTATTAAAATCATGTAAGACAGTCACTTCTTGCTGTAGCACCTCATTTTGGGTAGCCAATGTGTAATTTACCCATCCTTGTCAACCCTGTGTACTGAGGAGGTGGGAATGATCTTCACAGTAAAGATTTGTTCACTACTTTGCCATATTGCATCCACAAGCATGGTCAAGTTCATCTAATTATAGTGGATTACTCTTTTTTTCCTCTTCTTTATTCCTCTAGTCATGTTCTGATCATCCAGCCATTGAAGCCAGGTCAAATGGATACTATCTGCAAGTGTAGGTGTTCTTGTGCGTCTCCTCACAATTCATATCAGCTGGATGCTTCACACTCCACTCTGGTCCTCTGGACCATGCCCCTGCCCCTGGGTCCAGGAGTCCCCAGGTCTCCTCATAATGCTGGCCAACCAGGTCTCATTCCACGTTAACAGGAGTCTGTTGAATGTGGTCAGACTCAGCTCACAAATGTATTGCTGTTTTTCCCCCACTTTCCCTGACAAGGTGGTCAGCAGCAAGACCACATGCTGGCTCATGTATTCACCTTGAGTTTTAGTCTTGGAAGGGGGTTTGCCTTGAGGGGACCTGACCATTTGCCTTTATGGCTCCTGGGGAAACAACTTGTTTGTTCTTGTAGTAGTCAATCAGACTGCCATTATTATTTTGTATTTTTCCTGCTGGTTTTTCTTTCAAGAAGTATCTTCTGTTCATCTAGCTTCTCCAGGCTAGTCTGCTTTCCTTTCAAGTGGAAATTTCCCACCTCAGAAGATTCTGGATGGGGATCAGTATTCCACCTATGGTCTTATGCAATGCAAAGTCTCCACAGGAAGTCTCCTTCACTGGGCAAGTTCTAGCCCCATTTTAGGTATTCCAAAGAGTTATAGGCTGAAGATGGACTTAAAAGCTTTCTATGGTGAAGTTTCTGGTTATTCCTTTCTCTCACCTTTAAGTGTCTATTTTACAATAGTAGGTAATGGAAGCCAAGATTCAAAAGACAGCCAAGCATCTTACCATCATTTCCACACTTTCACCCATTCAAACTATGCATCAGTCCTTGTATCCCAGAGCCCTGTTGTTCCAAGGTTGTGCTTACATAGTTACTTACTCTATCCCACTTCGCTCATGCAAACCTACCTAACTGTTCTCCCATCTGCTTTGTTCTTCCATTCCCTTCCCACTTCTTGTGTCTTGCCCCCACCCCAGCAACCAAACTATCCTGTGTCTATTCCTTACCCTGTGCTCCACCTTCCCCTCCCTCCCCTCACCCCACCCCATAAACCTCAGTAAACAGCAAATATTTTTTTTCTATTTCTCCTTTTAGTGTGGATGTTTTTTCTTAAGCTTTTACAATAATGTTCCTATACAGTATTTCTCTTTTTTTTTTTTTTTTTAATGACTGACTAATTTCATTCAGCATAATGTCCTCAAGGTTCATCCATGTTATGTGGTGACTTGTAGCTTGCTTGTTATTCTTCAAGGTAGCATAAATATTCCATTGTGTGTATGTACCAAAGTCTGTTTAACCATTCTTCTATTGATGGGCACTTAAGCTGTCTCTATTTTTTTTGCTATTGTAAATAGTGCTGCTATGAACATTAGTGTGCATATATCTACTCATGATATGGCTTATATTTCTTGTGGATAAATACCAAGTAGAGGAATTGCTGGTTAATATGTCTATTTCCAACCTTTTGAGGAAGCACCATATTGTTTTCAAGAGTGCTTGGACCATTTTGCAATCCCACCAGCAATGTAGGAGTGTCCCAGTCTCTCCACAGCCTCACCAGCATTTATTGTCCTCTACTTTTTTGATCTTTACTATTATTGTTGCTGTGACATGATATCTTATTGTTTTTGATTTGCATCTCTCTAATGGCTAGGATGAAACCCTGTACAGGGTCTCTAGGAATTGGAACCAACTCAACGGCACATAACCACCACAATGCCTATGATCATGAGCATATCTTCATATGTTTGCTGGCTGCCCAGATCTCCTTCTTGGTGAAGTGTCCGTTCATGTCCTGTGCCCATTTTTTTGGTTGTACATAAGCAGCCTCAAGAGCTACAGTTTTTCTTTTTCTTTTTGTTTTTTCAAATGTTTTATTGTGAATTATGTGATAGTTTACAAATCAGTACCAACTCAAAGAGGCCCTATGCACAACAGAACGAACCACTGCCCCGTCCTTGTCCAACCTTACAATTGTTGCCACGCTTGAGCTCATTGATGCTGCCACTTTTACAATCTGTCTTGCTGGGGGTCTTCCTCTTATTCTCTGACCCTCCACCTTACCAAACAAGATATCTTCTCTAGCAACTGGTTCCTCCTGACAATATGTATGAAGTATGAGAGACGAAGTTTGGCCATCATGGCCACCAAGGAGCACTCTAGCCACACTTCTTCCAACACAGATCTGTAGGTTCTTTTGGCAGACCATAGCACTTTCAATATTCTCCTCCAACACCATAATTCAAAAGCATGAATTCTTCTTCAGTCTTCTTTATTCACTGTCCATTTTTTGCATGCATATGAAGTTATTAAAAATACCATGCCTTGGGCCAGGCGCATCTTAGTCCTCTAGCTGACATCTTTGCTCTTCAACACTTTAAAAAGGTCTTGAGCAGCAGATTTGCCTAATGCAGTATGTCATTTGATCTCTTGACTGCTGCTTCCATCAGTGTTGAAAGTTGATCCAAGAACAGTGAAGTCCTTGACAACTTCAATCTTTTCTCCATTGATAAGAATGTTGTTTATTGGTCCAGTGGTGAGGATTTTTGTGTTCTTTACATTGAGATGCAATCCATACAGAAAGCTGTGCTCTTTGATCTTCATCAGCAAATATTTTAAGTCCTCTTCACTTTCAGCAAGCAAGGTTATATCATCTGGATAGTGCAGATCGTTAATGAGTCTTCCTCCAATCCTGATGCCACATTTTTCTTCATAGAACCCAGCTTCTCGGATTATTTGCTCAGCATACAGGTTAAATAAGTATGGTGAAAAAATACAACCCTGTCTCACACCTTTCTTAATTTAAACCGTTCAGTGTTCCCATGTTCTGTTTGAACAACTGCCTCTTAGTCCAGGTACAGGTTCCTCATGAGCACACTTAAGTGTTCCGAAATACTTATACTTCACAATGTTGTCCATAGCTTGTCATGATCCACACAATTGAAAGCCATTGCACAGCCAATAAATAAAACCTGGAATTCTAACATATATGAAATGAGCCATATCAGAAGCAGAAATGGGGTCTTTTACAACCATCAAAGAAAAAGGATTAGGAGTGGAATTTGTCCTTTGAACCCCAAAATCCATGCGTATTGAAGCTCACAGATCCATCTGTGATACTGAGGAGTGGCAGAAGAAAAGCAGCTGCAGAAACCAAGAATCAAAGCACAAGACAAGTGATGGCCTTCTCCACATGTGGAGCAAGTAAAGCTGGCAGGATTGCTTGTAGAGTAGGATGTCTCCAGGCAATTAATCGGAGGAGCTAGGCTTACTGACCCACACATGGAATTACAGCCAAGAGCCTTCAGACTGAGGCTCATGGTGGAATAGAGTGTCTTGTGGGCTCCTATTAGCAACCCTAAAAGAGCTTTTTTAACATTGAAACAGGCCTGGCTTTGGTCATGGCTGACAAGAAGCTGTCCTGACTAGAACAACTCTGCCCTGAGGATTTCTGACTCTGAATTGTAATCTGTTAACTTCCCTAGTAAACGCCATATCTGTGACTATGGTGTCTTAAGTTCTATGTGACCGCTGCAATGAATCACTGAACTCAGTTGAGTAGAGAGCTCTGTGATAGGAATAGCTAGTGCCAAGTGTTTTGCAGCCATTCTCTTAAATATAGTACCCTTCCCTCTTCTTGGAGTCCTGGGGTGGCATTGTGGGTTAATGCACCAGACTGCAAAGCCATTTGAACTGCAAGGTTGGTGGTTCAAGCTCACCAGCTGCTCCTCAGAAACCCTATACAATGTAGCTATGGGTTGGAACTGACTCAACAGCTCTTCACAAAAACAACAACAAACCCTCTTCTCAATATACAAGCTCTGCTTATATCTATTCTGTATTCAACCTTGCTTATCCTTCACAAAACTACATTTTGTTCCACATCTGTGTCTCATATGTTACAATTAGAAATTTCTAGAGTAGTGCTGCTCAAGAATAAGACATTAGATTGCTGTTGTTGCTAAGTGCCACTGAGTTGGTTCTGATTCATAGCAACCGTGTATGGGTTTCCAATAAGCAACAGGTGAGTTTGAACCCCTGACCTTGAGGTTCAAACCAACCTTGAGTTCTTATCCTATAGTGCCACATCAGGACCATTAGATACATTTCGTTTTTTAAACTTAAATTTAAATTCATTAAAACTTAAATAAAATATAAAACTCAATTTTAAGTGCTTGTCACTAGTGAATAACATACTGGGCTGCATAAACATATAACATTTCTGTCAGTGCCCAGTTTTGTTGCATAGCTCTGCTCTAGAACTTTCTACAGATGGAATCAAAATAACCCACCTCTGCTTCAAAATGTCTGAAACACCACTTATATGAACTTCTAAATCTGTTCTTCCATATGCATTTCTTTTAAAGGAATGGCATCATCTTTCTTTACATAATAACATAATCCAGAGTCACCTAGCTATACTTTTCAACTCCACATCCAGGAACAACCCAATTCCTATCTGTCTCTTCTATGTTTTACCCCTACTAGTACTATGTTAGTTCCTATAAGTTTTGTAATACTATCCTACCTAACCCAGTGGCTAGAAAAGGATATACTATTTGGAGAAGTAGGACCAATGAGGGTGTGGGAAAACCTAGGTGAGATGGATTGGGACAGTAGTCTCAGCAAAAAACTCAAATATGCTGTTGAGGGTGAGGATGACACAAGACTGAGCAGCACTTTGTTCTGTTGTACATAAGGTTCCTGTGAGTTGGAGTAGATTCCATGGCAGATAACTATAATAATAAGAGTAAAGTGAGTGTCTCCCAGGTAAACCAGTATGTTTGGTCAACCTACCTAGTGTCTACATTTATCAGATCTTACATGAACTGGCTTTGTCACTTTTGTGCTATAGTACTGCTTGATATTCACCAAATCCTGTGCCCAGATTGCTTTTGTTCTCTTGTACATACCTGATAATTATCAGATTTTTAAAGATGTATACAAGTACTACATACTGTGACTTAATATATATATATATATATATATAAACACCCTGCTTATGAAATAATCAACTTTTTAATTGAAAATATAAAGTAAAGAGGACAAATCTATATGCTTGCCACTCAAAGACAATTACAATTAATGTTTTTCTACTCATGTGCGTACACATAGTTTTCTTTCTAAAATTTCATTTTTACCATTTTGTAATAATCTTTTTTTCATTGAGTATATTATTCTCTCATGTCATTAAATATTCTTCCATAATATGAGGTTTAATGACTGGCTAATAACTTATTATATGGAGATACAATTAACTGATTTTGTATTGGATACTTAGATTACTTAAATTTCACAAATAGCATAATTAAATAAATTTCCTTCTCATAACAAAAACAATTCATATTTACTGTAGACTTTTGGAAGAGAAATGCGCAAAAAAAGAAAAGAGATTTACTGCTGCATTCTGTTGTTATTAAGTGCTATCAAGTTTGTTCTGGCTCATAGCGACCCTGTGTAGAGTTCCCAAGGAGTGACTGGTTAGTTTGAATCACCAACTTCATGATTAGCAGCCCAGAGCTTATCCTACACAACCACACCAGGACTTTCTGAAGAATTATTTTTATGATGTTTGAAAGATAACTCTGTATGAAAACATTTCTGAAAATATTATTAAAGCAATGAGATAAGTAAAAAAATTAAGAAAATAAATATTGTATAAAGGAAGATATGCCTGAAAGTACATATTTTACAGCTTTGAATATTTTTCATCATAATGTTTAATACTGCAATTAAGATAAATTCTTCTAAATACATATGTGTTAAACAAGTTGGTAAGAAATATTTCTAAAGACACTTAGCAGCATTCCAGAAATATTGCCCATGAATACCAAGGTAGAACGTAATTTTTCTGAAAATTTTCACTGTATTTAATATCAGATAAAATAGAGATAAATTTTTCAAATATCATTCAAAATTTTTGACATAAGATTTTTTTTAAATATAAATTATCCTAAAGAGAGATGTAAGACTTAGCCAATCCTGTTGTTGTTATTGTTGTTGTTAAGTGCAGTCGAGTCAGATTCCAACCCATAGCAACCCTATATTGGGTTTCGAAGGAGCAGCTGGTGAACTTGAACCGCAGGCCTCCCAGTCCAAGTGGAATTTGCAGTCCAGCGCAAATTCCAGCACCACACCAGGAAACCTAGACAATCCTAACTAGACCTAAATGTGTGTGGTACAAACACTACCAAGTTGTGACATATTAAAAGCTTATTTAAGATTGAATGAAGAAAATTTTAAATGAGCAGAACCTAGCAACTAAGAAAATTATGGTAGTATTTTGGCACATATTCTAGTATTCATATATTCACAAATATACTTTTCACTTGCTGAGATAGCCAATCCTAACTGGACCTAAATTTGTGGTTGTAGGAATTGTAAATACAATTAACATATCACATAGATAGTTAATATTTGCCATCTCAGCAAGTGAAAAGTATGCTTGTGAATATATGAATACTAGAATATGTGCCAAAACACAACCATAATTTTCTTAGTTACTAGGTTCTGCTCATTTAAAATTTTCTTCATTCAATCTTAAATACGCTTTTCATATATCGCAACTTGGTTATGTTTGTACCAAACAATGTCACAAATTTGTCTGGTCCTTTCTGCACATTTACTTACAGAAGAATTGTTTTAACTACCTGTTTTTCAAAAATGTTGTTGTTGTTGTGAAGTGCCATCGAGTCGGTTCCGACCCATAGCGACCCTGTACAGGGTTTCCAAGGGTGTAAATCTTTTATATACCTGTTTTTCAAAAATAGGTATATAAAAATATTTAGAATGGAAAATGCCACAGGCTAGGGAGCATAATGACCCAATAATATTAACATACAATTGACTTTTGGAGGTGGTAATTCAGAGCTCTGGTAGTGTAGTGATTATGAGTCAGGCTGCTAACCTCAAGGTCAGCAGTTCAAAACTACTAGTTGCTCCACAGAAGAAAGATGAGACTTTCTGCTCCATTAATGATTTACAGCCTCGGAAACCCTGTACAGGGTCGTTATGAGTCGGAACCAACTCCACAGTACACCACCACCACCAATTCATAGCTATTGTTGTTGTTAGGTGTTATCGAATCAGTTCTGACTTATAGTAATACTGTATACATACAACAGAATGAAATACTGTGCCATTCTCACAATCCTTGCTATGTTTGTGCCCAGTGCTGCAGAAACTGTATCAATTCAGCTCACTGAGGGTCTTCCTCTTTTGCTCTGACCCTTTACCAGTTAGGCTGTTCTTCAGAGACTGATGCTTCTTAACATGTACATGAGACAAAGTCTTACCAAACCTAAACAAATACAAGTAATCTTTCTCTACTTCTCATAGTATATAACCCAAAACCATGGTTTAAAAAAAAAAAAAGCCTCCAGAGAATAGACATAATTTCAGGAAACTGACACCAGCATGTAAACATCACACCTAACCAGCTGCCATGTTTGCTTAAGACAAACTAAGAGGCATATAATTCACCTTTGTGGGTAGTAGCCAGGTATACCTGGGAAGCATCAGGTTTGCAAGTGCAAACTATAGTCTGCACACACTTGTGCAGGATGATTATAGAATTGTAGAAATGTAAGCAAACACACTTGGGTTTTTTTGGCTTTCTAATGAGCCTACTACATACAGAACACACTGACAAAGGCATGTAAATAGGTAATAATCCAAGTATCTAGAGAGAGAGGCCAAATCAGTTCAGTTATATTACTTTGCCTCCATGTTCTATTTAATTGGAATAATTTCAGATTACCCATAAATTGATGGGAAAAGATCCATGTACATCCTGATCATCTCTAAACCTTTCACAAAACAGCATGGGAAGGAGGAGGTAATGAGTAGCAGCAGAAAAAAATTAACAAAATCACTCTCAAGTTGATTCAGACTTATGATGACCCCACATGTATGAGAGTAAAACTGTTCAGAGTTTTCAGAGCTGATTTTTTTTTTTTTTTTTTACTATTGATAGATTTTTCTTACAAGTTGCATCTGGGTGGACATAAACAACCAAACTTCTGGTTACACAACTGAGTCCATTAACCATTTCCACCACCCATTACTTCAATAAGAGTAAAGTTGACATTCATTGACTCCACTGATGAGATTAAACACAAAACAAACCTGATACCATTGGACAGGTGTCTCCTGCAACTCTCACTTTTCACGCTAAAATGTGTTCTCCTTTGACTAGAGTAAAATGCTAACTCTTTGTAGACTTTTCATGTCTTGCTCAAGGTCCCATGACTATCATGGGAACTGAGACTGCGGTCCAGGCATCCTAACTTTGAGTTCCATATTCTTTCCTCTACACTGTAAATTGAATTACTGCCATATTTTTTCAAATTTTCAAGTAAGTGGTTACAAATCAGGCTGTGAACCTCAGGGTCAGCAGTTCAAAACTGCCAGCTGTTCCACGGGAGAAAGATGAGGCTTTCTGCTCCCGTAAAGATTTACAGCCTTGGAAACCCTGTACATGGTCGTTATGAGTCAGAACTGACTCCACAGGCACATAACAACGACAACAAGTAAGATATATATGCTGTTATTGTTGTTGTTGTTGTTGTTAAGGTCCATCAATTCTGTATAGGGTTTCCAAGGCTGTAAATCTTTATGGGAGCAAAGAGCCTCATCTTTCTCCTGTGGAGAGGCTGGCAGACTCAAACCACTGATCTTGTAGTTTGCAGTCCAGTGCTTACTGCATGGAGTCACCACACTCCCAGAGATACATATGTTTCATTGAAACTTTATATATCGTACAATGCATAGGATGTTGTTAAGTACTGTTGAGTCAGTTCCGACTCATAGCAGTCATGTCTGGGGTTTCTGAGGCATAGCTAGTGGGTTTGAAATCTTGTGGTTTGTGTCTAATGCTGATCTTACAGCACTACACCAGGAGTCCATGCTATGTATAATACCTATAAAAGTATTGCTACTAGGGTTCCAGTTCATATATGCACAGGTATACTTCAAACAAAATATGTTTAAACATGTCTTTGTAATCAGTGGAGGGCTGCAGACCAATTCTTTCAGTAATCTATTTGCTATAGTCTCACTTGGGGACCTTAAAAAAAAAGGTCCAATCAAAACTCAAAACAGCAATGTTCCTGGGGATCTACTAGCTAAATAAATTCAAGACAGAGAGGTCAGCTCAGAAGGTATGGGGACATCATTTTTGGGGATTTCCAAGGGGTGATCATGATACTGATTTTCTCAAAGGACACAGGACAATCCCAGAAACTTCTCATGAAGTTTTAAGAAAATGGAACCTTGCATTGGTGAGGAAAAGGCCAAGAAAGTTGTGCTGAGGAAATATTTTTTCCCCATCATGAAAATCCAAGGGCTGTCCTATCAGAATTTCATTGGGAAACCCTTACCCCATTTCCCCTAAAGCCTTGCCCCTTCAGACTTCTTTTTGCTCCCAAAACTCAAAGAATATTGAAAAGGAACACAATTTCAGTCCCTGGAGTATGACAAAACTGCCATTTTGTCATCATGTAAATCATAGTTCTAAGTGTTAGAAAGATGGATACACTGTCTGCAAAAGGATAGATCTAGATGGAGCATGTGTCAAGAAACTATCGCTTTACCAATGTTCATAACAATACTATTTACAATAGCAAAAAGATGGACAGCCTAAGTGCCCATGAACTGAAGAATGGATAAACAAACTGTGGTACATACACACAATGGAATATTATGCTACCTTGAAGAATAACAAGGAAGCTGCAAGCCACCACATAACATGGATGAACCTTGAGGACATTATGCTGAGTGAAATTAGTCAGTCACAAAAGGAGAAATGCTGCATAGAACCATTATTGTAGAAGCTTAAGACAAAATACCTCCACTAAAAGGAGAAGAAAAAAACTCTTTGCTGTTTACCAGGGTGTATGGGATGGGGTGAGGGGAGGGAGGGAAAGGTGGAGCACAGGGTAAAGAATAGACACAGGATAGTTTGGTTGCTGGGGTGGGGGGCAATACACAAGGAGCGGGAGAAGGGAAGAACAAGGAGGATGGGAGAACAGTTAGGCTGGTTTGCATGGGCTAAGTGAAAAAGAGGTAAATAATAATGTATGCTCAGCCTTGGAACAACAGGGCTCTGGGGTACAGGAATTGAGGCATGGTTTGAATGGGTAAAAGAGGGGAAACAATGTTAAAATACTTGGCTGTCTTTTGAATCCTGGTTTCTCTTACCTACTATTGTAAAATAGACACTTGAAGGGGAGAGAAAGGAATACCCAGAAACATCACCAGAGAAAGCATGTATGTCTGTCTTCAGCCTATAACTAATTGGAATACCTAAAATGGGGCTAGAACTTGCCCAGTGAAGGAGGCTTCCTG
>NW_006408673.1:1946547-1948823 GCF_000296735.1 Chrysochloris asiatica | reverse complement strand
TAAGGGGACATAGGGAAAAAACAGCAATGACATTGTGAGCTAAGTCCAACCACATTCAATAGACTCCTGTCAACCTGGGTTGAGACCTGGTTGTCCAGCAGTATGGCAAGACCTGGGGAGTCCTGGCCCAGAGACAGGGACATGGCCATAGAGGACTAGAGGGGAGAGTGAAACATCCAGCTGATGTGAAGTGAGGGGAGATGTATAAGAACACTCATATTTGCAGATCGTACCCACTTGACCTGGCTTCAATGGCTGAATGATCAGAACTCAACTAGAGGAAGAAAAAAGAGATTTAAAAAAAAAGTAATCTGCTACAATTTGATGAACTTGATCTATACTTATGGATATAGTAGCTCAAAAGAGGGATAAATTTTTACAGTGAGGATCATTCCCACCCTCTCAGTACACAGGGCTGACAGGGATGGGCAACTTAGACATTGGCTACCCAAACTAGGGGGGCTACAAAGGCAAGAAGTGACTGGCTTACAAACTTTCAAGGGGGAGTCAAGTTTCAGAGGGTGCAGGGGAAGATAGAATCTCCACTGAGTGGTTTCCAACCTGCCTGGACAGGACTGATAAAAGGAGATGAACCACAAGACTTTTGTGGTTCAATAGTGAATAATTGCTACCAGGACTGACTGTGATAGTTGCAAATGTAAAGGTAGACGTTTTGTAAGAAAAGGAGGGGAATGGTTGACTTTGCAGTCCAGGAGAGGAGGACTCTGGGACCATTAAGGTAGAAGAGCAGAGTGCATGACCCTATCCAGAGAAGCAGTGATGCCAGAGATAGAGGCAGAGACGATGACTTAGAGAGATGGAGTGGCTGGGGATTATGGGCTCAGGGAGGGAGAGGGGCTGTGTGCTGATGGCCAGGGGGCAGGCTTGTGGAATGTACCCTTTGGTTGTTTGATGATTCATAGAGGGGATTGTAATCATTTCAATAACACAAAAACCAATAAGATGAATATAAAGCTGATGCTCTCCCATGTAAACTATTACTCAATTCACAATAAAAACAAAAGAAACTGTAGCTTTGCATTTTAATATTTTTGTCCAATAAAGTTGTTGGGTTTTTTATTTTGTAATATGTTTTGACTTACATTCAAGCTCACCAACTGCTCCTTGGAAACCCTATACAGGGTTGCTATGGGTTGGAACCAACTCAACGGCACTTAACAACAACAACATATATATACACGTGTGTGTGTGTGTGTGTGTATATTTTTGACTCTGTAGGATAAGCACAGGACCGCAAAGTAGGTTTCAACATTAGCCACTCCTTGGAAACCAACTTGACAGACAACTACAAAATACATATATACATATAGATGGGGCAGGCCTTCAAAAAATTCATCGAAAAATTCCATTATCTTTTCATTCTATTTATCCAAAAACTTTTTAAATTCTAGTAATCCAAACTTTTTGAAGCACCCTCACATATAATAAGTTTTGAAAAAGAAGAGATATTATCTGCTAACATTGTTATGCCACTGTTAGGAATACACAGGGATGTAATATTTCCTTTGAAATGAGAGAGGAAAATGAGCATGAGCTACCCATTTTGCCTCCACAGGAAGAAATGCAGGAGGAAATAACTCTCCATATCAGAAACAAATAAAACATGAGTCATATATAGTAATAAAATGAAAATGGTCTCTTTACTTTAAAGATATAACACATACTTGAGCATAAGGATCATAACAAACTATGGTAACAATGTGAAGAATGGGTATTCCAGAATATTTATTTGTGCTCATGAGGAATCTTTACGTAGACCAAGAGGTGGTTATTAAGGTAGAACAAGGGAATACTGAATGGTTGAAAATCAGGAAAGGTATAGTTACTCAATCTGTACACTGAGCAGATAATCCAAGAAACTAGATGCTATGAAGAATGTGGCATCGGAATAGGAGGAAGACTCGTTGTTGTTGTAGTTGTTGTTGTTGTTGTTAGGTGCCATCGAGTCAGAACCAACCCGTAGTGACCTTATGTACAGCAGAATGAAACACTGACTGATCCTGGTCCAACCTCACTACTGTTGCCATGCTTGAGTCCATCGATGCTGCCACTTGGCCAATCTATCTCGTTGGGGGTCTTCCTCTTTTTCTGTGACCCTCCACCATACCAAATATGATATCCTTCTCCAGCAACTGGTCCCTCCTGACAATATGTCCAAAGTATGAGAGATGAAGTTTGGCCATTTGACCTCTAAGGAGTACTCTGGCTGCACTTCTTCCAAAATGGATCTATTGGTTCTTTTGGCAGCCCATGGC
>NW_006408673.1:1944167-1945544 GCF_000296735.1 Chrysochloris asiatica | reverse complement strand
ATATCAAGGAGATTGTCCAATGATTTCCTCATTCTTTTGGGTGACCTCTCTTTGGGATGGGCACAAATATGGATCTCTTCCAGTAGGCCAGATAGTTGTCTTCCAAATTTCTCAGCAGAGATGAGTGAGTGCCTCCTGTGCTACCTCACTTTCTTTCTTGAAAGATTTCAATTTTTATTCCATCAATTCCTGGTGCCTTCTTCTTTGCCAATTCATTCAATGCACCTTGGAGTTCCTCCCTCAGGATCATTGGCTCTTGATCATATGCTACCTCTTGAAATGGTTGAACATCAACCATTTCCTATTGATACAGTGACTCTGTGTATTCTTTCCATCTTCTCTTGAAGCTTTCTGCATCTTTCAATAATTTGCCCAGAGAATCTTTCAATAGCAAAAGTCGAAGCTTGAATTTTTTCTTCAGTTCCCCCAGCTTGAGAAATGCTGAGCGTGTTCTTCCTTTTTTGTTTTCTGATTCCAGATCTTTGCCATTTTCTTGTAATATTTGGCTTTATCTTCTGGAAATGATCTTTGAAATTTTCTGTTCAGCTCTTGGACCTCTTCATTTCTTCCATTTGCTTTAGCATTTCTATGCTGCAGAGCAAGTTTCAGTGTCTCTTCTAACGTCCATTTTGACCTTTTCCTTCTTTCTTGTCTTCTCAATGACTTTTTGCTTACTTCATGTAGGATGTTCTTGATGTCATCCCACAACTCTTCTGGCCTTTGGTCTTTAGTGTTTAATGTATCAAATTTGTTCTTCAGATAATCTCTGAATCCAGGTGGGATAAATTCAAGGTCATATTTTGGCTCTCATGGACTTTTTCATTTTCTTCAGCTTCAGTTTGAATTTGCATATAAGTAATTGATGGTCTGTTCCACAGTCTGCCCCTGGCCTTGTTTTGACTGATGATATGGAGCTTTTCCATCTTCTCTTTCCGCAGATGTAGTCAATTTGATTTCTATGTATTCCATCTGGTGAGGTCCATGTGTATAGTCGTCTCTTATAGTGTTTAAGGAAGGTATTTGAAATGAACAAATTATTGGTTTTGCAGAACTCTACCATGCATTCTCCAGCATCATTTCTATCACCAAGGCCATATTTTCCAACTACTGGTCCTTCCTCTTTTCTCCCAACCTTTGCATTCCAATCACCAGCAATAATCAATACATCTTGATTGCATGTTTGATCAATTTCACATTGAAGAAGTTGGTAGAATTCTTCTATTTCTCCCTTACTGGCTTTAGTGGTTGGAGCGTAAATTTGAATAATAGTGGTATTAACTGGTCTTCCCTGTAGGCACATGGATATTATCCTATCACAGACAATGTTGTACCTCATGACTGATCTGGATATATTCTTTTTGATGGTGAATGCAACAC
>NW_006408673.1:1941165-1943722 GCF_000296735.1 Chrysochloris asiatica | reverse complement strand
GAAGTAATTTGTCACTCTTTCTTCCTAGTCTGTGTTCATCTGGAAGCTCATCTGAAACCTGTCCATCATCGGTGACCCAGCTGGTGATTAAAATATACTGGTGGCACAGCTTTCAGAATCACAGCAACTCACAAACCACCACAGTACGACAATCTGACTGATGAGTGGTGGCCGTTTGGTTTTAAGTGGAAACTGTCACTTTAAAAAGACACCTTAGCAGCTTACAATACGCAGATAACACAATCTTGTTTGCTAGCATCGAAGAGATTTAAAAAAAATTATCACAACTGGAACAGTAAATAACAGCATGGTAAATGGAGAGAAGATTGAAGTTGTCAAAGACTTAATTTTGCTTGGATCCACAATCAATGCTCATGGAAGCAGCAGTCTAGAAATCAGACACCATATTGCCTTGGGCAGATCTGCAGTAGTGTAGTGGTTATGGTAGCGTACTGGTTATGAATCGGGCTGCTAATCTCACTGTCAGCAGTTCCTAACTACCAGCTGTTTCATGGGAGAAAGATGAGGCTTTCTGCTCCCATAAAAATTTACAGCCTCAGAAACCCTGTACAGGGTCACTATGAGTCAGAACCCATTCCAGGCATATAACAACAACAACAACAAAGTGTTAAAGAGCAAAGATGTTACTTTGAGGACTAAAGTACACCTTACCCAAGTCATGGTATTTTCAACTGCCTAATATACATGTGAAAGTTATTCAATAAATAAGGAAGACTGTAGAATAATCAATGTATTTAAATTATGGTGTTGACAATTTACCGTGGGCTACCTACACAAACAAATCTGTGTTGGAAGTACAGCCAGAATGCTCCTTGAAGTGAATAACTAGACTTCTCTATCATAATTTGGACATATTATGAGGAGGGATCAGTCCCTGGGAGGGACATCACGCTTGGTAAAGTGGAGGGTCAAAGAAAAAGAGAAAGACAAGAGAGATTGACACAGTGGCAGCAACAAAGGATTAAACCACAACAATTGTGAGGATGGCACAGGATCAACAAACAGTGTTTCCTTTTGTTGTGTATAGGGTCTCTATGAGTCGGAACCAATTCAGTGACACCTAACAATAACAACCAACTTGGAAAAGTTGGCAGGATATTTTTCGAAACTACAAGTCAGGAACTGGAGCTATTGAAATTTTTATTTAAATGACCTTTCCTTTAAGCAAAATATAAATGTGAAAATTCCTTCTACTTCTACTAGGGCTACAAGTAAAATAAGGTCAAATAAAATTAAAAGAAAAATGTCAGTAAGAATTTAGTAAATAATAGAAAAGTCATCTCTAGATAATACAAACAGTTAACACACTTGACTGCTAGAAAAAAATGGAGATTTGGAACAACACAGGGACACCTCAGAAGAAAAACTTAACAATCTCATTCCCAAAAAAATCAACCATTGAAAAGCCTATGGAGCACAGTTCCACTCTGACACACATGGGGTCATCATGAGTCAGAGTCAGTTCAATGGCAACTATTAGTTTTAAATCAAAGGGGAGTAGGGGAAAAAACATAATAAAATATCACAACAGACGATGCCTGAAAGAGAGTTGAGTATAAAACATGAAAATGTCAAGTGAAGTAAATACAAGATTTGTGTCAAGTGAATTAAATTTCTAAGTATACTAGGGATAATTTTGATTAGCTATGAAATATTCAGTGAGACAATTGTATTTGTCGAGGCAACACTTATTGGGACTTAAATTTTGCTTTATTTGGTGTTGCAATAAGGCACCTTTGCACAATTATGTCAACACAATGAGTTAGCCTTTGTCAAGGAAGGCAAACACTTGAATCCTTGTCAGTCAGTCACTTCATCTTCAAAAAGGATCTAAGTGAAGAACCACAGGTAACTATTCTTGGCATCATTAGAGCCTTTATTTTGATCTTTCCCTTTTGACATTCTTAGGCACATCTGCGCAAGTCTAGTTACACTAAGCCCAGTTTAAAGGATAGTGAAAACTCCATTGTGAAGTTCTACATTTGACTAAAAGATTTTCACGATCAGAAAGAGTAGAGATTGAATACTATTATCTCTCACTTTGAGATCATTTATAATAGGAACAGGTGCATCAAAAACAGGTTGAGATTAATAATGAATGGATGGACAAAATGTAAAGACTATTAGGTCCAAGATAGGACCAAATTTGGCATAAGTAAGACAGTCTGACAAAGAAATGAAATCAATGATAATTATATTAAGTCCCTGGGTTCGACTATCCAACTTATAAGCAATTCATATTTGCCTTTTATGTTATGTAAATTTGCCTTCACTTTAAAACTATTAAACCAGCCTCTACTCACAACAAATTCTTCATCACAATCACCTTTACTTGCTACACATGCAGCTTTTAAATCATTGAAAAGGTCTTTCTTGCATTTAAGTTCAGTTAAACATGAGGACTATTCTCAGAAGCAGCAGTCAAGAGATCAGACGACTTATTGCATTAGGCAAATCTGCTGCACAGGAACTTTTTAAAGTGTTGAAGAGCAGAGATGTCAGCTTGAGGACTAAGGTGCGCCTGACCCAAGCCATG
>NW_006408673.1:1928279-1940755 GCF_000296735.1 Chrysochloris asiatica | reverse complement strand
TGGGGTCGCTATAGTCGGTTCCGACTCGATGGCACCTGACAACAACAACAACAAACATGAACTATATGCACCTGCTCCAATTTAGCTAGAAATTTGACTTAAAGATATACTTAGGAACAGTTTTCAATCCCAAGTGCTAACTGTACACTAAATCTTCTTAGTAGGTCCCTGTTGTTGACGTTGTTGTTGTTATGTGCTGTCGAGTCGGTTCCAACTAAAAGCAACTCTGTATAGAGTTTCCAAAGGAGCTCTGGTAGCGTACTGGTTACGAATCGGGCTGCTAACCGCAAGATCAAACTACCAGCTGTTCCGCGGGAGAAAGACGAGGCTTCTTGCTCCCGTAAAGATTTACAGCGTCGGGAAACCCTTTACAGGGTCGCTATGAGTCGGAACGAACTCCATGGCACATAACAACAACAACATAGGGTTTCCAAGGAGCGGCTGGTGAGTGTAAACACTCAAATGTCAAATGTCAAAAAAAAAAAAAAAAATGCAGGCACCTATGTTTTCCATATGAAAATCTTGTGGTTCAAACTGACCTTTCGGTCTGGTGCATTATCCTGCAGCGCCACACCAGGACTCTAGGTGGTCTCTAGAACAACAAATAGTAAAGACTTAATTTATATTTTGAAATAAAATAAAACATATACTGGGAAGGGCTAAATATATTTTGATTATTAATTAGGCACGAAAATGTTACTCTTAATTAGTTCACATTTCCCAAAGCAAATAAGCAATCAGAGGAGATGATCCTCTATTGACTAATAGCAATGATAGAAATGGTATGGATCAAAAGTCGTTTCTGAAGACAGTGTAGGTGATTCTCATGTTACCAGTATTTTTAAAGTAGCTTCTTTGCAAAGTATTTCTTTAGAAATACTTTTCATATTTCTAATTCTAGACGTAATTAAATCTGCAGTCAGAAATTCTGACTCTGGAAAGCGGAGTTAAGGAGTCAACCTATCATAAGTCTTCAGTGTATAATTTTACCAGAGGAGGAATGATTGTGTCTTTCTAAAGGATTGAGTCTTTCCATAAGAAGTATCTCTGTGATCTTTAAATGAAAAATGGAAGACTCAAAGTGACTGTGTTTTGTTCTTGCTTTTCTGTAGCTATTTTTTCTTTTGTTAATGGAATCATGAATCATTTGAGGCCTTAAATATCAAATGTCAAAAAAAAAATGCAGGCACCTATGTTTTCCATATGAAAATACGTAAATTAACTATTCTCATACTCTTCTATAGAGTATGAGAATAGTTAATTACCAGACTTCCCCACAAGATAGTAAACCTCTACAAGGGTAGAGATTCCTTGTGCAGTTTGTTCATAGATTTAGATTTTGTTCTGACCACAATAACTGAAGCAAATTAAAAGCTCAATAATGATTTGTAGAATAAAAAAAATGAAAAATTCTGTGTATTGAAACTAGCTTCTGGCATGTTAAACATCTCTATACCCCATTATAATGTGTATGGTGGAAGGAATACAGGTATTAGAATTAGAGCTGAGTTATAGTCTAGAACTATCGTCAAGTTACCTGAGCCTCTTATAATATTTATGATATTCACTTTGCCTGCATAAAATGAAAATTATAAAGAATGTGTGCACGCATACACACAGATTCCAGCAGAATATCTGCTATATATTATATGTCCAATATATTGAGATTATTTTTATTACTTATATCATTTTATTGGTACTGTAGCGGTTATGAGTCGGGCTGCTAACCTCGAGGTCAGCACTTTAATACTACCAGCAGTTCCACAGGAAAAAGATGAGGCTTTCTGCTTCCATAAAGATTTACAGCCTCGGAAACCCTATGCAGAGTCGCTATGAGTCAAAACCACCACCACCACATCATTTTATTAAAGTAAGCTTCAATGCAAAATTAAGCCAAAGAATGATATAACCTCTCATATGATAAATAATGAAAATTAGCCGAGATATAGAACAAGTGATTTTTCAAAGAGTCAAAAATGAATGCTCACTAGGCAGGTGGGGGTCAATACCAATTCCTGCTGAAGAATCTGAGAGCAGAAGTCACTGAATCAGTCTCTGTTTTTAATTGTAAACCTATCTTGGTGCAATTCAGCTTGTGTTGTCTTATGTCTCATAAACTAAATAGATGTGGATTATACAGTATAATCTCTTTTTAATATTAATTTTAAGTTTTTATATTTTTGTAGCTTCTCTAGCTTTGAAACAAAGTAAATAAACTTAGAAATCCTACATGATACATCAATTCTCCTAATGAGTGGTGCATATATTAATTTAGATTGCTATGGCCGTTGGTTGAACTGGATTGTTTCAATTTCTTTGATTCGGTAGCATTTCAACTTTATGGAGTTTAACTAGGCTCTAAATTATGCTTGGTTAAATACTCCTTCACCTTATCAAAACACTAGGAAAACTTGGTCGATGTCTAAGGTAAGGTGTGATGCTGTGAAATGGCATCTTGCCATTTCGCAAAGGCCTCAAATCACACTCTTCTTTTTTAGCAAATTAAAATTACCCTGGATGGCTTGAAAACATCTGGAGAAGGCTACAGCATCTCCACTTCTTAATTCCCAGGACTACAACTTCTTTGTGTGTCTGTTTTCAGCATACCTCCATCTTAAATTAGCTGCCTCTTCCTCCACCACTGTGTCCTGTTTAATCACTCCCATCTTGGTCCACTATGTATGACTGGGGGTCTGAATCACCAGAGTATTCATCTATAGACAACTACAAAAATCCAGCAAAGAACACCTGGAGCATTCGCTGAAACTATGATCATTGGATTTAAATCCTGGGTCTGCCACTCAGAGGTAATAGGCCTTGGCTACACTTCGCTTTTTCATTGAATGATGTTACTTTGTTTGCGACTTGATGATGGTTAAAATATTAATTATAGAAATGTCTTAAGTCTATGGGCACACTGGAAAAAAAGAAAAAAACCACAGTTGCCATCAAGTCTACTCCAACTCATAGTGACCCCACAGGTCAGGTGTCGCTGTAGAACTGTGATGCACAGGGTTTCCAGTGACTGATTTCTGAGAACTAGATCACCAGGCCTTTCATCCAAGGTGCCTCGGAGTAAACTCAGATCTCCACATTTTCAGTTGGCAATTTTCTCTACCTAGGAACTAAAAATTCTAAGCACTCTCTAAATACTATTTGCTTTTAGGATTAGTATTAGACAACCTCTCTTTCCCCCCATACTTGCTTGCTTTGACAAGGGGGGATTCATATTCTTTAAAGAGGCGAGTCACAACATTATGGGTCCAAGTCTATAGGAATAAGGAATCAAAATGTTTTGAAATATCAGAGGCATCATGATGGATAAAAAATGCACTATATTGGTTAGGATGTAAACTTTTAATTCAGGCACTACAGTTAGCTCTCTAAGCTGGGAAAGTCATTTAACAAATTAGCATTTATGAATGTGTCACGCACTGGACAGTATGCACTACTCATCTGGCAGTCTGTTATATTGCGGTGGCTTTTGTGTTTCTGTGATGCTTGAAGCAATGCCACTAGTATTTTAAATACAAACAGGATTGCCCATGGTGGACAAGTTTTAGCATATCTTCCAGACTAAGACTAGTCAGAAGGAGAAGCTGACCACTTCAAAAAGGTTAGCTACCTTATGAATACCAGCAGAACACTGTCTGATGTAATGGCAGATGGGTCCTTCAAGTTGGTTGTTGTTGTTGTTGTTAAGTGCTGTCAAGTTGATATTGATCCATAGCAACACTGTGTAGGGTTCCCAGGAGCAGCTGGTGGGTTTGAACTGCTGACATTGTGGTTCACAGTCCAGTGCTGACCCTACCATGTCCTCCCCCCAAGAAACATGACTGGAGAAGAGCTAGGGTAAAGTTGACCTTAAGGACATAGATGAAGCGAAGCTTCCAGGACCTTCATTGGATGATGGGGCACAACTCAAAATGAGGAGAAACAGCTACAAACATCCATTAGTAATCAGAAAATGTAATGTATAAATATGAATCTAGAAAATTGGAAGTGATCAAAAATGAAGTGGAATGCAAAAAAGATTGATATCCTAGGCATTGTTGTTGTTAAGTGCTATTCAGTCAGTTTCAACTCATAGCAACCTGATATAGAATTTTCAAGGAGCAGCTGGTGGACTTGAACTTCCAACCTTTTGGTAAGCAGTCCGATGCTTATCCTACAGCACCACACCAGGACCCTATCCTAGGCATTAGTGAGCTAAAATGGACAGGTGTTGGCTATTTTGAATCAGAACATAATACAAGTTACTATGCCTGGAATAACAAATTGAAGAGGAGTGGCATCACATTCGTCATCAAAAAGATCTTTTCAAGATCTACACTGAAGTACAATGTTGTCTGTGATACAGCCATATCCATGCACCAACAAGGAAGACCAGTTAATGTGACTATAATTCAAATTTACCCACCAACCATTAAAGCCAATGATGATGAAACTGAAGAATTCTAAGAATGTCTTTAGTCTGCAATTGATCAAATAAGCAATCAAGATGCATTGATTACGATTAAAAGGTTATAAACACAATAAGAATCAGCAGTTGGAAAATATGAACTTGGTGATAGAAATGATGCTTGAGATCTCATGATAGAATTTTGCAAGACCAACAACTAATTCATTGCAAATACTTCTTTTCAACTACATAAAAAAAAGAAAGAAAGAAAACTATACATATGGACCTAATCAGATGGAATACACAGGATCATATTGACAACAACTGTGGAAAGAGATCATGAGAAGCTCAATATCATCAGCCAAAGCAAGGCGAGGATAACAGACCACGAACTGCTCGTATGCAAGTTCAGATGGAAGGTGAAGAAAAGTAAAAGATATTTATGAGAGCCAAAATATGAACTTGAGTATATCCCACCTGAATTTGGAGACTATATCAAGAACACATTTGACAAAATAATGACCAAAGACCAGAGGAGTTTGGAAATGATATCAAGAAAATGAAGAAAGCAAAAAATCATTTAAAAAATAAGAAAGAAAGAAAATACCGAAGTTGATGTCAAAAGAGACTGTAACATTTGCTCTTGAAAAGAGAGAGGTTAAAACAATTGGAAGAAGTAATAGAGCTGAACAGAAAATTTCAAAGGACAGATCAAGAAGAATGATAAAATGTGCAAAGAACTGGAGTAGAAAACCAGAAAGGAAGAACACATTCAACATTTCTCAAGCTGAAAGAACAGAAGAAAAAGTTCAAGCTTTGGGTTGCAATATTGAAAGATTCTATAGGCAAATTATTCAATGATGCAAGAAGCATCAAAACAAGATGGAAGGAATACACACAGTCACTGTACCAAAAAGAATTGGCCCATGCTCAACCAGTTCAAGAGGTAGCATATGATCAAGAACCAGTGGTACAGAAGTAAGAAGTCTAAGCTGCACTGAAGGCCTTGGTGAAAGACATGACACCAGGAATTATTGGAATATCAATTGAGATGTTTCAACACACTCATGCGGCACTGCAGGTACTCACTTGTCTATTTCAAGAAATTTGGAGAAGTACCTGGCCAATCATTTGGAAGAGGTTCATATTGTCCATTCCAAAAAGGTGACCAAACAGAATGCAGAAATCATCAAACAATGCCACTAACTGTCACATGCAAATAAAATTTTGTTAAAGATAATTCAAAAACAGTTGCAGCAGTATGTCCACAGTTAGCTGCCAGAATTCAAACCAGATTCAGAACAGTACCTAGAGCAAGGGGCATCATTGCCAGATGCTGTACCATCTTCATGATCATTGGTATGTTTCAGTCCACTGTTCTGGCTCTTGTGTCAATTCATCTCATGAAAGTTTTGCCTTCATTTTTACTCACCCCTCTATTTTACAATTGAAGATGTCCTTTTCTAGCTATGGGTCATTCCTGATAAATTGTTAAAAGTAAGTAAGCCAGTCTCATCATCTTTACTTCTAAGGCGCATTCCAACTGTATTTCTTCTAAGGTCATTAAGTAGCTCTAAATTAATCAATCTATATACCTATGCTATACAAGAGCTCTTTTAAAGCATGCAAAAGCAAGAATATCAGTTTGAGGACTAAGGTGTACCTGACCCAAACCCTGGTATTCTCAGTTGCCTCTTATGAATGTGAAAGTTGGATAGTGGATAAGGAAGAATGCAGAACTGATGCATTTGAGTTATTGTTTGGAGGAGAAAATGAAAAGTACCATGGACTGTCAAACAAAAATCTGTGTTGGAAGAAGTAGAGCCAGAATGCTCCTTAGAAGCCACAATAGCCAGACTTTGTTTCTCATACTTAGGATATATTATCAAGAGGGACCAGTCCCTGGAAAAGGACATCATGCTTGGTAAAGTGGAGGGTCAGCACAAAAAAGGAAAACCCCAACAATATGGACTGGCACTGTGTCAGCAACAATGGGCTCAACCATAGCAACGATTGTGAGACTGGCAGAAGACTGGACATTGTTTCATTGTTGTGCATAGAGTTGTAATAAGTAGCTACTGGCATCTAACTACAATATACCTATGAATGCATCATTTGGATCATGTTGTGACTTGAGAATTACTTGTTTTTCCCATAAAACAAACAAACAAACATATAAAACCAGACATAATTTATACATTCTTCAGCCTGTAAAGTTGGAATAGCAAATAAATAATGAAAGCAGGAAGACTGAGTCAAGAAAACTAACCACCAATCCTTCAAGCATTCCTAGACATATATGTATGCAAGTTTATTTAAATTAATTGTTACATTTTTGAGACTTTATTAGACAACAAAGGACATATCTATATTACATTGTAGAAACATGCAAAGTAGTTACCACAAAATAGACTCACTGATACAACTGTTGTTTGATACGTTATTGCACACATACACATTTTTAATGTATTAAGATTAGAGTTTCCTGGTATATTCTCTTGGTTTGGACGTTAGATTCTACATTTTAAATCTAGAAACTGACTTTGAACCCACTTCATGAAACAGAACTCTGGAAAAACAGACCACTGTGGTTCCTACAAATACTCTTCTTTCCAGACAAAGTCTTCCCTGGGTGGAAAAAAACACTGAAGGTCAAAGAGGAATTTAAAAACACAGTATCCTGCAGGCAAATCTCACCCATGTAATTAACTAAGTTCAAAACCCTTTAAGAAGCCAAACCAAAATACCAAACCTCTTGTCATTAAGTCAATTTCCACTCATAGTGGCCCTGATCTCATGTGCTACAAAACAGAACCATCTCACAGGGTTTTCTTGGGTGTGATCGTTACAAAAGCAATAAGCAGGTCTTTCCTCTGTGGTGACCCTGGGTGAATTCAAACTGTAAACTTCATTATAGAGCTCAAACCTTTTGTATCATCCAGAGAGAAAGATGAGGCTTTCTGCTTCCACGAAGCTTTACAGCCTCGGAAACCCTATACAAGTTGCTATGAGTTGGAACCTATTTGATGGCACACACCCAGCACCACCACATTCTTACTGTGTTGTTGTTGTCGTTAAGTGCTGTCGAGTCGATTCCGAACCGTAGCAACACTGTGTAGGGTTTTCGAGGAGCCGCTGGTGAGCTTGAACCACTGACCTTGCAGTTCAAACAGCTTTGCAGTCTGGCACATTAACCCACAGCGCCACAGCAGGACTCCATTCTTGCTTTTAGGGAAATATATAAAAATTGCAGAATTCATCAGGCTTCTTATGTTTAACTTGGAAGTTGAGAGGAAGGTAGACTTTTCTCTAACTGAGAATAATAAAATTATCCATTTCAATGATGTAGAATGCATTCTCTCTTAATTTCACTTCATTATTTAGGATACACTGCTACCATTAATAAAATATAGATTGAAGGTGGAGGCTACCATCACTGCTGGATTTAGAAAAGATAACCAGAAAGTCAAAGATACAGTCGTGAAAAAGGCCTCCTCTCTTCCTCAGAAGTCAAGTTTTACTTGCTGTTTTGAAAATGAGAAAGTCGATTTGGAACCAAAATTCACTATCCTTTAGAGCTTGTGCAAATTACAGAATCAAAATAAATTAGCTTTATATAAATATAAAAAGCATCTCTAATCCAGTTTTATTTTTAAGTATAAATATTTATTTAAGATGTAAAATGCATTAGACCTTTGAATAAGGCCACCAGATTTATAAAAATCTGAATTGGGATTTTCCAAGAGAGAAAATAAAAAAAGTTAAGCCCACAAACAGTCCTCTAAACAAGAAGGTCTGGTGGGTCCTCAAAGAATAATACTAAGTCAAATAGCTTATAGAACAGGCTTAGTAAAAAATAAATACTATGGCCATGAGGTATATGTTTGTTTGTTTGTCTTTGCTTTCATTTATCAGAGATAAAGAAAAAGGTTCTGGGGCACTGATGAACCATGAGCTTTTTGTGAGTTGCTTCTAGAATGTGTCATACCAGCTTTTCAAAGTCTGTTCCCCCTGTGATAAATGCACAGTACTCTTTTCTTTCCTGGAAAATTTAGAGAAAACGTTTACAATCCAGTTTCAGTGTTACTCTTCAGGGAAACCACCTTACAAACTGGTTACATTGATCCATGACATTTGCTGTGTGCAATTTACATTCTAGAATGTAAATTTGATTAAGAAAATCCACATTGCTCATTACTAGATTTTTTCCTTGGCACAGAAATCAAATTAGACTTTTCTTTATGTTTGCCTTGTGTTTTCGTTAGGATTGAACATAATGAATTAAACCTCTCACAAGATGATATATTTTGTCTGTGGTAAATAAATGCTTTTGGATGTTACTATTGTTGTTATGATTAGATCACACAGCATGCAGAGAACAAAACTAAAATTCAGTCAACACAAACATGCTGTACTTATACAAGGAGGTTTCAAAAGGTTCATGGAAAAATAGAATTAGGAGATATTGGAATTTTTCCACAAACTTTTTGAAACAGTCATATGGCAGCAATAGCAAGATACCCCAGTTTCCCCAGGCACCCAGGTTCTTCACTCCTTCTCTGATTGAACCTTATCATACTGTGCGTGCTTGGTGGTTATCTATCAGATAGAAAGTGATTGATAGATTAATGAAGGGAACTTTTCATTCTTTTGCTCAGATAGACACTCTATAAACATGTTGTTTTTGTTAGGTGCCATCGAGTTAGTGTGCATAGTGACCTTATGCACAGCAGAACGAAACACTGCCCAATATTGGGCCAAACTCACTATTGTTGCCACGCTTGAGTTCATCGATGCTGCCACTTGGCCAATCCATCTCGTTGGAGGACTTCCTCTTTTCCTCTGACCCTCCACCTTACCAAACATGATATCTTTCTCCAGCTACTGCTCCCTCCTGACAATATGTCCAAAGTATGAGAGACGAAGTTTGGCCATCTTGGCCTCTAAGGAGCACTCTGACTGCACTTCTTCCAAAACAGATCTATTGGATAGAACTAAGTATTTTTGTTCACTGACTTCTATTGGATTCCCATGTTTATCAGGAATGTAGGAGTAATGGTTTTCTTTTTGTTTTTACTACTAATGTATGGTAGGTTTTATATCAAATGATCTTATTACCTGGTGTGGCACGGTGGGTTAATGTGTTGGACTGCAAGTTTGGTTTGATCCAAAAGGTCAGTGGTTCAAGGTCATCAGCCACTCCTCAGAAACCCTTTACAGGGTCAGTATGAGTCAGAACAGACTTGATGGTATTTAACAACAACAACAGTCACTGTAAGTCACTGCTATTATTTGTTCTTAAACAAGAAGAAAGTTGTATTATAAGAAATATTTCTTCAAAAAGCAAGTAAACAGTGACTGATCAATTTATTTGTTCTTCACTTATTAATTTCCATAGATATTTTAGATATATCTAAATATTTTGAAACACCTAGACATTTTTTCATTAGCCCAGTTATAAGCTAAGACCTACTCATATATTTTCTCTCAGATACAGTGTACAATTTTATTTTTTAAATGGTAAAATTGATTCCATGAGTTGTATGCAAAATTTAGTCTTTTGGATCTAACAACTTGTATAATTCTTATTGCCTCAGAGTTGCAATGCATTAAGTTAATAGTAAATTCTAACCATGTGCAAAGAAGTGTTTAAAATCTCAAGGATACATATAATGATATCTGAGTCAAAAAGTATTGCTACAGAATCATAGAAACCTTTGTTTTTTTAAAATATCAAAATGTGAAGCTATTGTGACTCAACACGGCTAAAGCACTTGGCTGGTAACTGAAAGGTTAGGGGTTTAAGGACACCTGGAGGCAACTTAGAAAAAAGACCTGAAAAATAGTCACTGAAAACACTTTGGAGCACCATTTCACTGTAACACACATAGGGTAGTCATGAGATACAAATATGAAATTTGATTTTAATTTTGTTAAATTTTAGAGGCTTGGTACAGTAGGGTCAGCAAGAAAGAGGAATACCGCCAATGTGATGGATTGGTGGCAGCAACTGTCTCAAGTTAACAATGATGGTGAAGTTGGTGAAGGACCAGGCAGTGTTTGGTTCCGTTGTGTATAAAGGTCGCTGTGAGTCACAACAGACTTGATGGCACCTAATAACAACAACATAAAATCTAAAGCGTATTGACTAAATCCTTTAAAGATTTTAACAATTATAATAGCAGTATATGGGAAAATACACAAGTAATAAGTGGTGTGTTTACCCTAAGATCATCTCCCTGGTTAACTAACATGTATTCTGTAGTTTCATATTAACAAAGGTTAATATGAAGCTTACATTCTCAAGGTGTCTGGTAATGTTGTACCTCCAAGTAGTAGAGTACCCTACTCCATTCCACCCTGAACCTGCATATATATATTGTACTTCTCTCATAGTTTTAGCTACTGCTTGAGCGGTATTACTTTTCTGAGTTTAGTCAATCCCAGTATATTCTGTAACCTCTTGTAACACTATTCCAAATGTGAATCATTGTACCCTTAGAAAAGTACATAAATTCTACATAGCAAGAAAATTTCTAGAGTAGAATATTCTAGATTTTTTATGAACAATCATGCACTGCTTGTTATCTACCATATGTTCTGTGAAATAGAGCACTATGTGATTTAGACTTTGGGTAAACACCATGTGTATCTGCCAACCTTGTGGAGTGATGCTGTAGGATCAGCACTGGACTGCAAGTTCAGTTTGAACTGCAAGGTCAGCAGTTCAAGCCCACCAGCCACTCCTCTGAAACCCTATACACTGTCGCTATGAGTTGGAAACTACTCGACTGCACTTAATAATAAAAAATGTATATTATAAGACAAATATTTGACTTAAATATGAACCATACATAACTATCCTGACTTATAGACAAATTTGACTTAAAGACAGATTTAGGAATCAAATTTATTCATAATCTGGGAGTGTCTATATACAAAGGAACTTCAGAACATTCATGAACAAATGGCATTAAAAGGTCATGTAATTTTTCCACTAACTTTGAAAACCGCCTTATGTATGTGTTATACCATTGCATACCTGACAGCACTATCACTTTGTATATGACACATGAGGTATACATGTTGCATACAGGAAGCTGTTGTGTTTGCTACATCCCATTACATTGTTGTTGTTATTGTTAAGTACTGTTGAGTCGATTCTGACCCATAGCAACCGTGTATAGGGTTTCCAAGGAGCAGCTAGTGAGCTTGAACCACTGACCTTGAGGTCCAAATGACTTTGCAGTCTGACGCATTAGCCACAGCACCAGTTGCAATAGGTACGTCCTATTCTCTCTCTGAACTCTGTGTGTTTTAAGTGTGGAACAAAGCTCATAATGTTTTAAAACATTATAGAACCACAGACATATATGTGGCTGTGCATTGCCCAAACAATATTATGCAGCACATACCTGTACATGAAAATATTAAAGTACAGCAAAAAAAAAAAAAAAAAAAACTTCAAATCTATGAATATAATTCCTTCTATTACAAGAAGTGTCTCTTAATATTCCTGAAGATTCTTTCAAAACTTCCACGAAAGTGAATTAGGCAAAGTATAAAATGCGGTCATCATTAAATTACTTTACATCATAAATATACGAAATGTTACATTTGTTATTTCTCTCAATTAGAATTACTCTGCCTAGCAGGCTTTCGGATAATATCCATGCACCTACAGGGAAGCCCAGTTAATACCACTATTATTCAAATTTACTCACTACTACTAAAGTCAATGAGGATGAAATAGAAGAATACTACCAATTTCTTCTATCTGAAATTGTTCAAACATGCAATCAAGATGTATTTATCATTACTGGTAATTGGAATGCAAAGATTGGGAGACAAGAGGAAGGATCAGTAGTTGGAAAATATGGCCTTGGTGATACAAATGATGCTGGAGATTGCATGATAGAATTCTGCAAAATGATTTGTTCATTTCAAATACCTTCTTTAGACACCTAAGAAATGACTGTACACATGGACCTTACCAGATGGAATACATAGAAATCAAATTGACTACATCTGTGGAAAGAGACGATGGAAAAGCTCATCAGCCAAAATAAGGCCA
>NW_006408673.1:1872644-1927109 GCF_000296735.1 Chrysochloris asiatica | reverse complement strand
TGTATTCTTTCACCATACTTATTCAACTTGTATGTTGAGCAAATAATCCGAGAAGCTGGGTTACATGAAGAAAAACATGGCATCAGGATTGGGGGAAGACTCATTAACAAACTGTGCTATGCGGATGATACAATCTTGCTTGCTAAAAGTGAAGAGGACTTGAAATATTTACTGATGAAGATCAAACAGTACAGCCTTCGGTATGGACTGCATCTCAATGTAAAGAAAACAAAAATCCTCACCACTGGACCAATAAACAGCATTCTTATCAATAGAGAAAAGATTGAAGTTGTCAAGGACTTCATTCTTCTTGGATCAACTTTCAACATTCATGGAAACAGCGGTCAAGAAATCAAATGAATGATTACATTAGGCAAATCTGTTGCACAAGACCTTTTTAAAGTGTTGAAGAGCAAAGATGTCAGCTAGAGGACTGAGGTGCACCTGACCCAAGCCATGATATTTTCAATAACCTCATATACATGTGAAAGTTAGACAGTGAATAAGGAAGACCGTATAAGAATTGATGCTTTTGAGTTATGGTGTTGGAGGAGAATATTGAAAGTGCCATGGGCTGCCAAAACAATTAACAGATCTGTATTGGAAGAAGTACATCCAGAAGTGCTCGTTGGAGGCTAAGATGGTCAAACTTCGTCTCTCATATTTTGGACATATTGTCAGGAAGGATCAGTCGCTAGAGAAGAATATCATCTTTGGTAGGGTGGTGGGTCCGAGAAAAAGAGGAAGACCCCCAGCAAGATGGATCTACCAAGTGGCAGCATCAATGGGCTCAAGAGTGGCAACAATTGTGAGGTTGGCCCAGGATCGGGCAGTGTTTCATTCTGTTGTGCATAAGGTCACTATGAGTCGGTACTGACTCAATGGCACCTAACAACAACAACACTAAACTGAATTGGCAGAATATAAATACATGTAAGCAGGGATGGAAATGTCTTACAGATGAGACACATGGTAACCTTTTGTACTGGATGAATATATTACTATATTCCAGAAAGAGGTGAACCAACAGAATGCTGAAATCATCAGGCAATATCTTTGATATGTCATGCAAGTAAAGTTTTACTAAAAGTTGTATTAGTAAAGTTCTACTAACTAACTCCAAATATTTGAACAAGATGGGAAAGATGAAATTATCTGGCCTTTGCTAATTACTTAGGATTTCTAACTTAAGTATTTTTATAATAAAGGCTTATTCTGCATGACTCTTTTTGTATAATTAAATATAAGTTGCATGTCATAAATTTTGCTTAAATTAGCACATAAAAAATGTCACTACATTTTATCTCATTATACTTCTTTTGCCGTAACTATTTTTTGCCATATTTTTAAAAGGAGTATAGGGGGAAATAACATGATGCTGAGGATTTTGCTTCAAAATAATCCAGGATTCGATGATGGTGGGAAACACCTGACGCAAGATTGTCCATGGATGTTCATTTTTGAAGCTTTGTGGTGAATACTTGAGAATTCATCATATTATTCCTTCTCCTTTTGTATATGTTCCACGTGTTCTACAACAAAAAGTTGAGAAAAGCAAAACTTCAGAAGCAAATTTCATATTCCTTAAGATAAAGAGTCCTGGTGTGATGCTGTACGATAAGCACTAAATTGGTAACTGCAAGTCAGCAGTTCAAACCCACCATCCACTCTTTGGAAACCCTATAAATGATCACTATGATTCTAAACCAATTCAAAGACACTTAACAGCAACAAGATAAAGACTACCAATAAATGTGTTAAGAAGGTAAGCTTATCATTTTGCTAGAGAACACTGGACAAGTGTCAGGGTGATTCAGAAAAGGTCAAGTTCTTCTCCAGTCAAAATGCTCAGAACTCCCAGGGAACTGTCTTTTGTGTCTTCATGTCTGTGACAGTTGATGGGCATGTCAGTCACCCCTGAGAGTGGTGCTTCGGGGAATAGCATCCCTGTATCAGTTAGTGCCAGCTGGTGTTCATGTTGTTTTAGTGTTCTCTAAAGTCTCATCCAGTTCAAGGTCACCAGCAGCTCCTCGGAAACCCTATACAGGGTTGCTATGGATTGGAATAAGGAGCTCTGGTAGCATAGTGGTTATGAATCGGGCTGCAAACCTCAGGGTCAGCAGTTCGAAACTACCAGCTGTTCCATGGGAGAAAGATGAAGCTTTCTGCTCCATAAAGATTTACAGCTTGGAAACCCTATACAGGGTCGCTATGAGTCAGAACCAATTTCACATAACCACCATGGCTCAGAATCGACTCAACGACACTTAACAACAACAGAGTCTTGTCGGGGAGTCCTGGTGTGGTGCTACAGGATAATGCGCTGGACCAAAAGGTCAATTTAAACCACAGGGTTGGTGGTTCAAACCCACCAGCTGCTTCTCAGAAACCCTGTACAGGGTTGCTATGGGTTGGAATCAACTCAATGACTTTTTTTGGAGGCCTGATATGGCTCTGTGGGTTAATGTGCCAGATTGCAAAGTCGTTTGAGCTGCAAGGTCAGTGGTTCAGGCTCACCAGCTGCTCCTGGGAAACCCTATACAGGGTTGTTATGGGTTGGAATCGACTCAATGGCACTTAACAACAACAACAAAAGTCTTGTCAATTAGTAGCTGTGTGTCTGAAAATTTAAAACCAAACCCAGGTAACTCTTCTTTTCTCTTCACCTAATAACGGAGTAAAGGAATAGCAAGAGGAAAACTGGTAATGGTCCCTCCTTTGGCCTTAATCTTGGAATTCTGAATCTCACTCTTGAACAAATATACTCATTCTAGAATTGTCTATTAAATGGTGTGGAAAAACTTGCCAGGGATTATAAGGGATACACAGAAGCATCAAGTCATTCTCTCTTCCTCTAAAGGGCTTACAACCGAGTTAGAGCAGAGACGCATAGGATGTGTCTTCACAAATAAGCTTAAAATGCAAGGCAGTGTAAACCATATACCAATGAATAATCTAAGTATCAAATGCTGTAGGAGTTCAGAGGAACACAAGATCCCATAGTCAATGGAGTAATTTGACAAGGATTCATTAAAAGATTGGGATTGAAAGCACAACTTTAACCATCTCCACATTCACATGGAATCAAGGACTAAGATAGAAACACATAGTACAGTGGAAAACTAGTGTCAAACAGATCTGCCTTCCAATTCCATCTGTTACTCTGAACTTTTCTCTTATTTGTAAATCTTGCAAGGTTGTTGTAAGAATCAAAAACATTAATACTGTGGGAATGCCTTTAACTTAGCCAGCCCCCAATAAATGCTTGTTTATTTTTCTTTGTGTAGAAGTCATATGATAAGCATTTATGAATGTAGATAGATTATAGCCACGTTGTAGAGACCTTGAGTACCAGATCAAGGAATTTGGTCTTTATGCAATAGGTGTTCAATGGCTTTAGCAGAAAAGTATTACAGTGAAAACAATATTTAGGGGAAATCATTGCACTGGCTCTACAACATAGTTGAATGTGGAGAACTGATCTAGAGAAATTAATAAGGATGTGAACACAATGGTCTGAGTACAGGATATTAAGGGCTAAAGCAATAGTTGCAGCCAAAGAAATGGAATTACCACAGAGCTAATTGTCATGGCCAGGAAAACTTTATTGTTTATTGGCCATGAAAACTTTATTGTTGATTGGCCATGAAAACTTTATTGTTTATTGGCCATGAAAACTTCCCCTACCCGTTTTTGGGTGCCAGATTTTCTGGGGGGAAAAAATGTTGAAATAACATTAGTTTGGAAAACTCAAATCTAGTAGAAAATAAACAAATTAAACCACATATCCTCAGTTGTCCTACTGCTGCTACCTAAACCTCTTTCTTTCTCAGCTACAGCAGGTTCCAGACTCATCACCTTCCCTTTGACCTTTACCACCACTACCCACTTATCATTCTCCAAACTCTAGCTAATGTTGTTTTTCTAATACTCATATAAATCAAATTGTATTATCCTTTTACTTAAAACTCTGTTACTTTTAAAGAATTATAGCAGTCTTTAGCATGACAACGTAAACATTGAAGGATCCCTTCTAAAGCAATTGTTCCCTTATGTGTACACGGTTTCCATGAGAGCTACATTATTACTCTATGGATTTTGGAGTCCTGGTATGGCACTGTAGGATAATGCAGGGTCAGTTTGAACCTCAGGTTTGGCAGTTCAAATTCACCAGCCACTCCTCAGAAACCCTACACAGGGTCACTATTAGTCAGAACTGATTCAACAGCACTTATCAACAACAAACCCTGGATTTTAGGACTTGGGACTTAGACAGTCAATGACCGTCATTTCTGTTATATGACCCTTAAAAGTAGAGATATCTGCAAAGAGAAAGAAGACAGATGCACAAAGGCAAGCAAAGATGCAAGATTGCTAAAGGTTTCCAAGTTCCTGGCTTCAGACGTTCCAGTGAACTAGCCCCATCCCTGTGCTTGGATTCCAGAGATGATGCAGCATATTTATGATAAACTTGTGTTTTCATTTGAGTTGGCTGAGGTGTTCTCCCAGTCACTGAAATCAAGAGTCACCATGGACACAAAGAGTTTGCATGGACTTTCATGATCTCCTGCTTAAGTTCCCAGGCTCATCTTGTCACCATACCCCCAATGTTCATTCAGTATCCCAAATACATTAATGCCTTCTCACCTCAACATCCTTCCTTACAAATGGTCTACCCTCTGTCTAGTCATACTTGAAGGCTCTGTTAAGAGAGTTTTTTCTTCATTGAAACCACTTCTGACTTCCAAGACTGGTTTAGGTTCCTCACAAATGCTTTCCTCCTATGAGAAGTAGCTCGCTGTATGTCATCCTCGTTTAATTGTTCTGGTTGTATTTCTTCATCATCATTTCTTCTGAAATTTAAGAACCATGACTATATTATTTATCATTGTATTCTGTCTAGCATATGACAGGCAAGTAGCAAACTTTCAATATGTGTTTGTTGAATGAATAAGTAAATTAATTACTCAATCAACTTGAACAAGCAGCAATAAATAAAGTAGAATGAAGGCCCATAAACCTATTCCTCCATCTTAAAAAGTAGAGAACTACTGTTTAATGTTGTTAGGTGCTGTCAAGTTGGTTCTGACTCATAACAACCCTATATATGACAGAACTAAATACTGTCTGGTCCTGAATCATTATTACAATTATTGCTATGTTTGAGCCCATTGGTACAGCCACTATGTCAAACCTAGTTAAGGGTCTTATGCTTTCTCACTGACCCTCCACTTTACCAAGTATGATGTTATTCTTCAAGGACTGGTCCTTCCTGATAACGTGTCTAATGTCTTACCATCTTCACTTCTAAGGAGCATGTCAGCTGTAATTTTTCCAGGACAAATTTATTTATTCTTCTGGAAATCAATGATATATTCAATATTCTTTGCCAGTGCAATATTTCCAATGCATCAGTCTTCTTTGGTCTTTTTTATGCAGTACAGCTTTCACATTCTTATGACTTAACTGAAAATACCATGGATTGAGTCAGGTGACCCTTAGACCTCAATGTGACATCTTTTCTTCTTAACAACTACCCTGTATTCTCTGTACACCCTGCTATCCACAACTCCCAGAGGTCATTGCTATCCTAAATTATGTTTCCCTTTTTCTTAATTATCTTGCTTTTTAGTCTTACCACATATGAATGTAACCTTAAGCAGTAAAACTATGTTGCTTAGCTTTTACTATGCTGAAACTGAAAAAATGGGAGGGTACTGTAAATGTTCTGCAACTTAAACTTTTAAATACACAAATTTTGTAAGCCTCATTGTGTTCATTTATATACCTATACTTCAATACTTTTCAATGTTATGTGCTTTGTATTGATGAGACTTACCACAATTGATGTATCCATTTTATTCTCTTCCTTCCAGCCACCCAACTCATTCTACTTTTTTAGATTCCTTTCATAATCTCTGGAACAGATTTTATTTTCCAAAGATGGCACAACAATACTTGCTCTTCTACAATGTATTTTGCCAATACCCCACTAGAAAGTAGATTTTAACTCTCCTCTCATTGAATCTGAGTGGGTTTGAGACTGCTTCAGTCAATAGAGTACAGAAGAAGTGACATTATATGATTTCTGAAGCTGGGCTATGTCCTATTGCTCATTGGAACAATCATGCTTTGAGCTCTGAGCTGCCATGGACAAAGTCCAACTGCCCCAGGCCATCATACTGTGAGGGAGACATGTATAGGTATTCTAGTTGGCAGTCTTATCCTTCAACTCAATTCAGCCCAGGTGCCAGGCATATAAGTGAAGAAGCCTACAGATCACTACAGACCTCATCCTTGCTTTGAGTCTTTCAGACATCTTGGAACAGAAACTAGCTAACTCCGTGTGCCCTACCCAATTTACTAACCCAGAGAATCCATGAGCACAATAAAGTGGTTGCTGTTTATGCCACTATGTTTTGGCGTATTTTAGTGTGCAGCTATAGTAACTAAAAATCTCTTTAGTAAGCATGCTTCCTTTTAGTCCTATATCTGCCTGGGAAAATCCTCCCCTTGCCTTAAAGGCTATTCTACTGCTGATCAATTAATGACCTTTGTTCTGATGTCCAACATAGCATCTTCTAACCAAGTCAACTCATGATTCTTTATTAATATTTTATAAAAATTATTTTTCAAACCATTTCTCCCTTCCCTCTAAAATTTCACAGTCCTCCAGCCTCTTGCTCAGCACCTGCCACCCATTTGTCATTCATTACAACATGTAGCTTCTTTAAAGACTTCTTTACCTTTGAGTAAATTTGTCTAAACAGCATTTCTCACAGTGTGGTCCAAAGACCAGCTGCATCAGAGACACCTGGATCCTTATTTAAAATACAGAATCTGGCCAGCACTTCAGACATGGTGAATCGGGATTTCTACATTCATAGCAAGCACCACAGGTGCACCTTAGCACACTAGATTTTAACAATCATTAGTCTCCAGGGAGAGGTTTGAGTGGTAGGGGATAGCACTTGGTTCAAACTTCAGAAAAGAGACCTAGGAGAACTCAGACAGAAATTCTTTTCTCTTTGCCAACTTAGAGCAAATAAAGCCCCAGTGTTCCACTTCTCTAGCCCTGCTTTTGTCTCCCCAGGCACTCTAAAATCATGACCCCAAAGTTATATAGCAGATGCTTAGAAAGTATAGAAAAATTTCAAGTTAAGATGTCTACAAAAATGATTACATTTTTAAAACTGGTATTTACTGTCCACAAATCATTACAGAATGGATTCTGATTTCAAGATCATGGCATGGGTTAGTTGGGGTTCAGGAATATATTTGAAATTTTCCAAAATATTTCAGATCCATAATGGTTATATACATAAACATAAATGACTAAATATTATGTAAATTTCTCTAAAAAAATTAAAACCACTGCTATCAAGTAGATTCTGTTTCATAACAACACTACAGGGTAGAGAAAAATTGCCCCATATGGTTTCCCAGGGTTGTAGATCTTTACAGAAGCAGACTGCCGCATCTTTCTCCTGTAGTGCAGCTGGTGGGTTTGAACAGCCAAACTTCTGGTTAACAACCATGGCATTTAACCACTGTACCACCAAGAACCCTTATCCAGGAATGAGTATTTCAACTGAGGCTAAATAATGCCTCTGTTGAATTTCTCTCATATTGTGTACCCTTACAAACTTACAAACAGAAAAGAAAGTTTGTAAGTGTGCACAATACGAGAGAAATTATATTGTAGAAAGAAGTATTCTACAAACAGTTCTGCTTTTCTGTTTCCAAAGTTAGATTTTTATATGTTTATGAATATCCTTCCTTGCTTCACAAAGGACTTTCAGTATTTGTTACATATATACACAGACTAGAGAGTGCAGATGGTTAGCATGCTTGGCTGCTAATTTAAAGTTTGGAGGCTTGAGACTTCCCAGAAACTGTGTAAGAAATACCTGGCAATCTAATACTGGAAAAATCAGCCATTGGCATCTGTATGGAACACAGTGCTACACTAATATAAAAGTTATAATCTATATATAACTGATATAATATATCAGTTCCATAAGTTGGAACTGATTCAACAGTAGCTGAATTGGGTTTGCTTTTATTTTTTGTTTGTTTGTTTTATAGAAAGAAACACAAATCAGTGCAAGTATTTCCATACTCAATTCCTTCCCAATATTAGAAGAACAGAAGCAAGGCGTCATTTTATCTCCAATCTGCTGATTTGAGAAAGTTGTAACATTTTTCTGTTGCTTAACTTGAAATTATCTAATAGGGTTTGAATTTAATGTTCTTAGCTGGTTTAGCACTGTGTAATAAGCACTGGACTGCTAACCACACTAACCACAAGGTCAGCAGTTCAAGCCCACCAGCCACTCTTGAAAACCCTGTACAGGGTCATTATGAGTCAGAACCGACTCAACAACACATAGCAACAATAATAAGCTATATTGTTAGATAATATTCATGTGAATATTTTAAATTGTTCTTAATGATTTTTTTTTTTTTATGTTCTTATAAGATACCTCAAAATTTGTGTGCATATGGCAGGAAAAAACAAAGAAAGAGAAGACTAGAGGAAAAGGGGAAACCTGAGGTGTAAAGAAGTATTCCTAAAATGTAATCCATCTCACTGAATCCTTGGATTCTCAAATCTTGGAGGTGGTTTGATGGGGGACTAGGCAGAATGGCTGTGCAGACACTCTTCAGCAAAAACACAGAAATCTGGATGAAACAGATTCAGAGGATGGTCCTAGAACTCTGGGTTTCAGATAAAGGGATCAATATGTGGATCAAGTGCTTACCAGGAGAAAGATTTGGAACAGAAGCAAGAAAGGAGGTGATTTCTGATTTGGAGCAGCTAATGTGTCCCACTGTAACCATTCTGAATTGGAGTAAGCAGATTGAGGGACAAAAGAGAACTCCCATTGCAGAAACCTGCCAGTGACTTATAGACACAAAAGTGCAAGTATTTTGGTTGTGTTTTTTTTTTCTTTTTCTCTTTATACTCTTTTCCTCTCTGGTGGCCAGAGATGAGTCTTGTATGAGTAGACATCCCAAGTAAAGGTTCTGTGTCATGCAGATCCAGCAGCTGGGCATAGAATTGAAGGGGGAGGAGATAGCAGAGAAAGCCGGAACCAGCAGTCTCTTCCAAATCAGGTCTAGCCAGCCCTGGGCTGGCTCTCACTAGGAGAAACAGCTGACTGGACTTGAGGAGAAGAAGCTAAAAAGGAGAAAAGAGAAAAAAAAAGTTGGTGTTAGATAAGAGAGTCACAATAGGAACATCATGAAATTTCTCAGGCAGCTTTGGAAGCAAGAATCCATTAGGTGGCACTAAAGAATTACTTTTATTTTCCTGAACTGGTTTGTGGCTGTGTTTTATATCATTATTATTAGTTTTTAAATTTATTTTCTCCTCTTTCCAGTTTTATTGTCCTTATTTTTTTTTCTGGGTTTTTATTACTTATTTTTAGTATTGGTTTTTGGGTCTTCCTTCTATCTTGTGGAAGTGCTTTCTCTACTTGCCTCATCCAACAGGAGGCAGCAACTGTGGCCATACAGCCAAGCTACAATTGCACCCTAAAACCCCACCAATTGGGCAATAATCCGTACCAGCTGCTATATACCAGAGCAGTGTCTACAACCAACACCAGTTTAAAACACTCTGAATTGAACTGTACAAACAGTGAACAGAAAATCCCATCTACTGATCACATCTGATAGTGGTGGTTTCATGTCATGGAGTAGATTGCAACTCATAGTGATCCTGAATAGGGTTTCCAAGGCTGTAAATCTTTATGGGAGCAGAAAGCCTCCTCTTTCTTTTGTGGAAAAATTGATAGTTTTGAACTGCTGACCTTGAGGTTAACAGACTGACTCATAACTACTACATTACCAGAGCTCCTTCCTGATCACACCTACCAGGAGGCAATTGAAGAATGCTTAAGAATACACCAACTTACATTCATCTAATTAAGACAAATAAAACAACACCACAATGCCTAAAAAGCAGCAGAAAATTTCTACTGACATGTAGAAACAAGACAGAGCAGCTCAAGCAAATAACCAAGATGAAGAGCTAGAAATTTCTTTTGAGGGAGAAGAGACTTTTAAACTACCTGAAAAAGAATTCAGGAGCATGATATTGAGGTGCAATCAAATGTTCCACAGAAACATCGAGGAAAACAAAAAGGTCAGAAAAGTGCTACAGGAACAATCGAACAAAATTGATACAGCATTGGAGATAATACAAAACCTTCAAACAGAGTTCCAGATGATCAAAACTAAAATATTCAAAATGGACAATACACTGAAAGGACAAAGGATTAGAATTGAAGCAATGGAAGCCAGAATTAGGGAACTTGAAGATAAATCTCTCAATACTGCTAAAATAGAAGAACAAGCATTAAAAAAAAAAAGAAAAAGAAAAAAATCTGAAAAAAGCCTAATGTTCATGTGGGACAACATAAAATGAAGAATAGCCTAGGGGTGATTGGAATTCCAGAACTGGAAGAGACAAAGAAAACCACAGAGAAGATAGTTAAAAGAGCTTCTGGAAGAAAATTTCCCTAACATCTTGAAAGCCGAGAAGATAAGCATTTAAGGATCTGAACGAACCCCAGGCAGGATAGACCCCAAAAGAAAATCATCAAGACTTTTTCATAATCAAACTCTTCAAAATCAAAGACATAGAAAGAATCCTGAAAGCAGCTAGGGAAAAAAAGAAATGTTACTTACAAAATAAAACCAAAAAGATTAAGCTCTGATTTCTCAGCAGAAACCATGCAGGCAAGAGACATATATAAAACTCTGAAAGAAAAAATCGGCCAACCAAGAATCATTACCCAGAAAAGCTGTCCATCAAATATGACAGTGAAATCAGAACATTTCAGTATAAGCAGAAATTAAGGGATTTTGTAAAAGCCAAACCAGTGCTTCAAAACATATTAAAGGGAATTCTTTGGACTGAGAATGAACAAGAGTAGACAACAACCAGAGATGGACAAAAGTGTCAATACCGCCCAGAACTCAGTCCAGATATGGAAAAGTGCAGAACAGAAAAACTACAAGACTGAAAATAAGGTATCTGAGATGTTAGTGTATGATCAGTACAACTGCAAAAAGAAGGGGAAAGTATAGTAACAGAGATCCAGATGGTGAGGAGGTCAATTATATTTCAGGATAAAATAGACTGTTTAAAATGAGGAAGAAATTAATAAAGTACAGAGTAACCTCAAAGAAACTTAACTGATCTCCACATTAAATCAAAAAAAAGAAAATATAAGAAGATTTTGGAAACATTAAAACTATGAAGAAATTGTCAAGAAAAAGCACCACCACACACAAAAATAAACTCAAATCTTGCAGCTGATTCGCTAGAACCTTCTATAAATCTTAAACTAACTTTGTAACATACTCAATTCCTTCCCAATATTAGAAGAACAGAAGCACTCTTCGTTCTTTATATGGAATTCTTCCAGTAATTACAACTTTTTTGAAGGTAGGTGGTGGAGATTGTGTGCTATGGAGTTGGTTCTGACTCATAACAACTCTATACAGGGTTTGCAAGGCTGTGAATCTTTACAAAAGCAGAAAGCTTCATCTTTCTCTCGTGGAACAGACTAATAGTTTCAGACTGCTGACCTTGAGGTTAGCAGTCCAACTCATAACCACTATGCAACCAGAGCTCCTTTTTGAAGGTAGAGATGGAGTGTATTTTCACTAGTGAACCCAAAGAGTATAACAGTTACTACATACCCTTACATTATTTTTTAGAGCATTTTGGTCTTTAAGTGAGACATAAAATAGTTCACTTTACAACAGAGTGCTAAAATAATGATTACACCAGCAGTTAACATGAATATAATGCTTAAGCATCTACAGATAACATGTATTATTTCATTCAATTCTTACAGCATCCAACAATGGAGGTTAAAGAGAATTTATTCTTCTTCTCAGACTTTCCTTCTTTCTCTGTATATACAGGGCTCTTTCTCTATCATATCTTTCAAATTTTAGTTCAAATGTCATCTTTTAAAAATACTTTCTTGATTGCCCAAATAGAATAGGACCCATATCCAGCCTCTGGCTTTATTCCTCTTTTTGTTGTCAGTTACCAGAAGTCACTTGTGACTCAATGGTAATCTCATGTGAAACAGACCAAACCGTGTTGGGTCCTGCACCAAATTCATGCTTGTTGACATGCTCAAGTCCACTGTTGTGTCAAATGTGCATTTTGAGTGTCCTTCAATCTAGGGGGTTCATCTTTCAACACTGTATTCTGCTGTGAACCGTGAGATTTTCATTGGCTAGGTTTCAGAAGTAGCTCACCAGTCCCTTCTTCTAAGTCTGGAAGTTCCTCTTCAGGCTTTTCTTCTGACTTAGTCTGGAAGCACTGGTTACACCTGCCCACCATGTGTGACCTTGCTTGTATTTGAAATACCAGTGACATAGTTTCCAGCAACATAGCAACATGCAAGCCACCATAGCACAGAGCTCTAATAGACAAGTAGTGTTTTATCCTGCTTACTCTGCTTTTAAGTGTCTCTATATGAATTTAAGCTCCATATAAATTTATTTCATTTGTTACTATTTCTCCAGTCCTTATAGATTGCCTAGCATATAGTAGATGAAGAATAAATAAACAAATGAATATATTATTTTCATTTTATAAACAACCAGTTAGTAATAGCAGGCTAAAGGGATCTGACCAACATGACATATCTAATGAGTGGCAGATTTGGTAATAGATCACAACCTAATTAATTCCCATCCCCCATACTTTCATAACCATTTTTAAAAAGTGTGCTAACTAGATATACACTGTTGAGTTCACTGACATTAATTTCTGGAACAAACAAAGTGAGATTTGTATCTTCTTTTGCCGTTTTGTGTTATCTGGAGCAGACAGCCCAATTAAAGCAGGCTACATTTGCTGATACTGAATAGCATGGTATAAAGGAATCTACACTGTGATTTAGGCAGATCAATCTGCACCATGGGAAGTATTGATACATATTACCTTATGCGGTGTGGTGAATTATTTAATGTCTCTTCTAGCCATAGTCTTTTGTAAACTCTCACCAGATTATTTTTTTTGATGATTCTAGCTAAGGAAAACTTGGGGAAGATAATGATTAATTATATGACTCAGTTGAGGGTGATTGTTAACAGGATGAATTGTAATTGGTCAAGCTTTCCATCCTGTTAAGTATAAAATGAACCATCTCAGAAGCAGAAGGGGCAGGGATTTCACTACCATTAAGGAAGAAGAGTCCCGGTGTGATGCTGCAGGTTAATTTGCTGGACTGCAAGGTCAGTTTGAACCACAAGGTCAGTGGTTCAAGCTCACCAGCCACTCCTCAGAAACCCTATACAGGAGAGCCATAAGTCGGAGCTGACTCAACAGCACTTAACAATAAGGAAGAAGAGCCAGGAGTGGAGTGCATCAGAGATCCTTGCATAGTGAATCTCCTTGACCCAGGACATAAAACTGTGACATCAGAGGACCATCAGAGGCGTGGTAGCTGCAGAACACAGATCCAAAGCATCAGACAGCAGTAGACTTCCTGGACCACTAAGTAAGTAAAGCTGAGTGCCTTTGAGCAGGAGGCTAACTTGTGGAGTGGAGTGCCTTCAGAAACTTAATTGAGGACTTAGGTTTGCAGACGACATAGCTAGAGCTTAGTACCATTTGGGCTGAGGCTTATAACAAAGTAGACTGTTATTTGGGCATTTATTAGCAGCCCTAAAAGAGCAATGTAATACTGACAAGCAGGGCAGAGGTCAGGCCAAGGAGCTAAGAGCCAATGAGAGGCCAGCCTGCAGGCATGGCAGAGGAGAGGCTGATGTGATTGAAAGAACTGTGCCCTGAGTATTTTTTAATCCTGTATTGTAACCTATTAACTTCCCTAATGAACCCCATAACTGTGTGTGTGGTGTCTGAGTTCTGGGTGGCGAATGAAATGGATTATTGAACTAGATGAGTAGAGAGTACTGTGGGAGGAATGGTTGGTGGGAAAAAAAAAATTTTTTTTTTTTTTTTGTATTTGAACTTTGGTTGTCAATCTTACTTCCATGGTCCTTGAGCATGTCCTTTGCAAACCATTCCAAAGCACTCTGTCAATAAGCAAATATTTATTTCAGCTGTGATTACAGCATTTTTCAAGATGATGCTATTAAGATAACAAAAGCCATTGGCTGCTTTCAGTAGTGAACCTTGTAGAAGCATAACAGGTATGTGATTGTGTTTGAGCATCAGAGAGGGTAATTGCATTTGTAAATTGGCCAAATAATGGTGGTGCTTCAGTCTGATTGTAAATATTTCCATAGAGAAGATCTTACATACTTTAGTCGGTACTTATACTTTAGGATCCCTGGTGGAGCAGTGGTTAAGTGATCAACTGCTAACCAAAGGGTCTTCAGTTTGAGCCTACCTGCTACTCTGCAGAAGATAATTGTAGCAGTCTGCTTCCATAAAGAGTTACAGCCTTGGGAAGTCTGGTGGAAATTGTCTTCTGTCCTATAGGGTCACCATGAGTCAAAATCAACTGGATGGCAATGAATATTTTCCCTTTGGTCTTAAGGATAGTTATTGTTGTTGCTACTATGTGCTGTTTATCAGTTACAACTCATAGCAACTTGTATAGAGTTTACAAGAGTTCTGGTGGGTTTGAATTGCTGATGTTGTGGTTGCCAGCCCAGAGCTTTTCCTACAGTACACTGAAGGGCTCTAAGGGTTGTTGTTGTTATTGTTAAATGTCATCAAATCATAGCAACATTATGTAGGATTTCCATTTCTTATTTCAGCTCGTTATTTTAAAGGTGAAGAAATTTAAGCTAAAATGTATTTTCATTTACAGATAGCCAATAAATGGTGCAGAGTCAGGCCACAAACCTCTAATGTTTTTCATACTGTACACAGTAGGACCACATTTTACATAGGATCTGTCATACTATAATTCTCAAATGAACTTTTTTAAATGGATGGATTCTGATATTAATGACCTTGAAGAATGGAAACATCATGAAGTAATTATGAATTATTTCTAAACCATTGTGAGAAATATAGATTAAGTGACATTTGTTACACATTTTACTGTTCTTTGGATACTGTTCTGTCTCTAAAAATTTATAATGTCAGTAAGGGTTCTATATAATAAATTTTATTACTGAAAATATTTGGGTAAGTAGTACAATCAATTTCCTGGCCAAACCTAATATTATAATGTTTATGGTTCTTGACTTACAATACTGGAAGTCAATAAAGAATTTGAAAGGCAGGATCACTTATATAGAATTAGATCAGTTAATGTCTATTTTTACGTGATTAAATTATTCACTTTACAAACATATATACTAACCACCTCCCATGAGCCAGTATGGAAGACATTTGCTAACTGTTCACCAAACCTTCTCCCTTCCCCTCTTGGACACAGCTACCACACTCTTTTCAGCCTCCTCATATGACTAAGTTCTGTTCGCTGGATTGTCAGCAGCATGAAACTCTCCCACATGTGATCCTCCATTTACTTCCCTCATCTTCCAACCAGTTGCAAAGGATCTAGTGGAATATTCTGAGTCCCAGGAGATAGGAGAGCCACAAGGTAGAAGGAGCCTGGGTCTCTGAGTCACAATTTGGAAGAAAGCAATGTAACTGCTATGGATTTACAACAGAAAATTTTAGAAATGGCTCTTCAGCAGTTGTATCAAGGATTGACTTTGAATTAAAGTTTAAATGGAAAGAAAGGTACCTTAAGCAGAAGGAGAAACATATAAAAAGCTTAAAATATGAAAAGTTTAGGTTAGGCTTTGGGAATAGCAAATTGTCTCGTAGCTGGAGTGCACAGTAGAATATAGGTAACACTTGGAGCCTTGAGACCAGAGTTGAGATGTGGTCTAATGATAAGGATCTATGGATGTCATGCTAAGAGTTTTGACTTTATCTTACAAGCAATAAAATCCAGGAATGGTTTTTAAACTAGGGAGTGACATAAACTGAATTCTTGATTAGCAGATAAACTCTGGTACAGAGTGAAAAACAGCTTTGGAAGAGACACAAATGTGAGAATAAGACTGATTATCAGACTATTGAAAAGTTTAAATAAGAGACGGTGAAAGCATTGGTCTAAGTTATATTGTTGTTAAGTGCTGTCAAGTTGGTTTCAACTTACAGCGACCCTTTTAGAGAAGAGGATGGTAAACTTCAATCACCTTGTGGTTCTCACACCAACCTTGCAGTCCAATGTATTAAACCACAAACACAGATACAACAGATCATTCAAGACATTTTTTGTTTTAAGTTTTTATTGTGAATTGAGTGATAGTTTACATGGGAGAACATCAGATTTACACTCATTGTTTCATTGCAATGATTACAAGCCCCTCCGTGCGTCACCATTTAACAGTATTTGCTTCTAAAATTTCCTCTGGGTTTTTCTTTGGGGGGTGGGGGGGGCGGGGAGACGGAGGCAGTGGGAGTAATGTACACAAAAACGCTCAGGAATATATAATAATTTAAACAATCAAAGGGCACAATCTGCAAGCCTGCCTCCTGGCAGCTTTTTCCTTGAGTCTAGAGTCCTCAGCTGCTGTATTTCTCCCTGTCATCATGCCTGCCTCCATCTCTGGTGTTGCTGCTTCTCTGGACAGGATCCCACATTCTGCTTGTGCTCCTCTCCCTTGATGATCCTAGAGTTCTCTGTTCCTGGAATGTAAGGTTAACTACTACCCCCTTTTTTATTACAAAACTTCTACCTTTACTCTTGTGACAGTTGCAATAGTCATGATAACAGTTACTCACTATTGAATTATAAGAATCTTATCCCCATCCCCTTTCACCAGACCCATCTAAATAAGATGAAAACTATTCAGTGGGGAGTCTACCTTCCCCTACACACTCTGAAACTAAACTCCCTCTTGAAAACTTGTAAGTCAGTCCCTTCATGCTTTTATTGTTGTTGTTAAGTGCCATTGAGTCGATTCCGACCCATAGCAACCCTGTATAGGCTTTCCAAGGAGTAGCTGGTGAGCTTGAACTGCTGACCTTGCAGTTCAAACGGCTTTGCAGTCTGGCACATTAACCCACAGAGTCACACCAGGACTCCTTTATTGTGCTCCCCATTTTAGGCAGCCAATGTCTAAGTTGCCCATCCCTATCAACTCTGTATACAGAGGGAATGGGATTGATCCTTTGATATGAAGACTCCGTCCCTCTCAGTTGGTATTTTGATCTACTACATCTGTAAATATAGATCAAGTTCATCAAATTGTGGCAATTTACACTTGTGTCTTTATCAGGTTTTTTTTTTTTTTTTTTCTCTTCCTCTAGTCAAGTTCTGATCATTAAGCCATTGAAGTTAGGTTGTTGTTGTTAAGTGCCGTCGAGTCGGTTCCGACCCATAGCGACCCTGAACAGGGTTTCCAAGGCTGTAAATCTTTACAGGATCAGAAAGCCTCATTTTTATTCCACGGAGCAACTGGTAGTTTTGAACTGCTGACCTTGCGGTTCGCAGCCCAATTCGTAACCACTACGCTACCAGGGTTAAATGGGTACAATCTACAAGCTTGGACATTATTGTGCACCTCCCCTCACTTCATATCAGCTGGATGCTTCACTCTCAGCTCTAGTCCTCTGTGGCTATGCCCTTGTCTGTTGGCTCAGGAGTTCCCAAGGCTCACCAAATTTTGGACCAACCAGCCCTTCCTCTATGGAATGTGGTTGAATTCAGCCCATGTCTTCATTGCTGCCTTTCTCCCTCTTCCACTCACCAGTAGACCAATGTGGTAATCAACACATGTCTGCCCTTGTGTTCCCTTTGAGTTTCAGTCTTGGGGGGTGGGTGGGGGAGGGTTGTCCTGAAGGGATTGATTGCTGACCTTGATGGCTCCCCAGTGAATAACTTGCTTGTTGTAGTAATTAATCAGTGCCATTTTTGTTTTAGATTTTTTTCTTCTGGTCTTTCTTTCAAGTAGCATCTTCTGTTCCTCTAGCTGCTCCAGGCTGGTCTGCTTGTCCTTTCAAGTAGGAATGTCCCATTTTATAAGGTTCTGGATGGGGCTCAGGATTCCACCTAAGGTCATATACACTGCAAAGACTCCACAAGAAGCCTATTTCACTGGGCAAGTTCTAGAACCCCTTTTAGGTATTCCAATCAGTTATAGACTGAAGGCAGACTTACATACTTCCTATGGTGATGTTTCTGGCTATTCCTTTCTCTCCCTCTCAAGTGTATATTTAACAATAGTAGGTAAGGGAAACCAGTATTCAAAAGACAACCAAGCATCTTAACATTGTTTCCCCTCTTTTACCCATTCAAACCATGTCTCAATCCTTGTACTCCAGAGCCCTGTTGTTCCAAGGTTTAGCATACATATTATTTACCTCTGTCCCACTTAGCCCATGCAAACCTGTTGAAGTGTTCCCCCTGTCTACCTTGTTCTTCCATCCTTCTCGCCTTTCTTGTGTATTGCCCTCCCCAACACCTGAACTATGATGTGTCTATCCCCTACCCTGTGCTCTATCAACCCCTTCCACCCCTGGTAACCAACAAAGATTTTTTTCCCCCCTTTTTAGTATGGGTTCCTTTTCTTAAGCTTTTATAATAATGGTCTTATGTGATATTTGTCCTTTTGTGACTGACTAATTTCACTCAGCATAATATCCTCAAGGTTCATCCATGTTCTGCGATGACTTGCCGCTTCCCTGTTATTCTACAAGGTAGCATAATATTACATTATGTATATATACCAAAGTTTTTTTATCCATTCTTCTATTGATGGGCACTTAGGCTGGCTCCATCTTTTTGCTATTGTGAATAGTGCTGTTATGAACATTGATGTGCATATAGCTACTTGTGTTCTGGGTCATATTTCTTATGGATATATACCAAGTAGAGGAATTGCTGGATCCTAAGGTATTTCCCCACTCAATGTACTTTGACCCTTTGTCAAAGATCAGTTGGTTGTATGTGGAGGGTTAATTTCTGGATTCTCAATTCTGTTCCATTGATCTATGTATCATTCATTGTACCTGTACCAGGCTATTTTGAACACTATGGCCATGTAGTAAATTTTGAAATCAGGGAGTGAGAGGCTTCCAACTGTGTTCTTCTTCTTAAGCAGTGTTTTGCTTATCTTGGGTCTCTTTCCTTTCCATATAAAGTTTGTAATCGCTTTTTCCATCTCTTTAAAGAATGTCGTTGGAATCTGGATTGGTATTGCGTTATATCTGTAGGTTGCTTTGGGTAGTATTGAAATTTTCAGTGTTAAGTCTTCCTATCCAGGAGCATGGTGTATTCTTCCAGTTTTGTAAGTATCTTTTGATTTTTTTGTAGTTTTTTTGTATGGGTCCTTTGTTTCTTTGGTTAGATTTATTCCTAAATATTTCATCCTTTGGGAGGCTGCTGTAAATGGTATTGCATTTGTTTATAGGAACTTTGTGAATTCACATTTTATTTCTTCCACTACTCAGTAGTTTTAAAGCAAGGTGTTATTCAGTTTCCATGTATTTGGCTTTATTTCCTCAGAGATATTTTTAAAGCTTATTCTTCAAATAGATGTAAGTTGTTAAAAGTAACATTATCTGAGGTAAGAAACACAAAAGGATATATAAGCTAGAAGAAATGGATGATGAATTTACTGTTTCAAAATCTTTTTAGGGATTATTTTATTTTATTGTTGAGAATACACACATCAAAACGTAGAACAATTCAACATCTTCTGAAAGCAGGATTTAGTGACATTGAGTATACTCTTCAAGTTGTGTAACCATTCTCACTCTCCTTTTCTGAATTTCTTCTCCCCAGCAGAAATTGAATTTACTTTTAAATAGGTTAAATTAGAACATTGGAAAAGCTATCCAGTGTGAAGTTTGCATTACATATGTAGAATTCAGAAAAATATCCCAAACTGAAAGTACAGATTTGGTATTTGGCAATATAAATTAAATCATAGACATGGATGAAATCTGCAAAGAAAAGTATATAGAATCAGAAGAGAAGGAGGAAGACATTTCACATGATACTTGAAAGTGGTTTGTTCTTGTTGTTAAGTGTTATCTAATTGATTCTGCTTCATAGGAACCCCAAGGCTTTTTAAAATCTTTGTGGGAGTAAAAGATCTCATCTTTCTCCCATGGAGCATCTGGTGGGCTGTAATTCCCACCTCATGGTTCACAGTTCAGGGCTTATCTTATGGAGCCACTGTGTTCCTGAAAGAGTGGTTAGAGGAGTAAAAAAGAATTAAGCAAAAGTAATATCATGCTTGTTAAGATGGAGGGTCGGAGAAAGAGAGGAAGACCCCCAAAGAGATGGATTGGTCAGGTGGCAGCATCGATGGACTCATGTGTGGCAACAGTAGTAAGGTTGGCCCAGGATTGGACATTGTTTCGTTTTGCTGTGCATAGGGTCGCAATGAGTCGGTGCCGACTCCATGGCACTTAACAACAACAACAAAAGTAATATGAAGAAGGACCCCTGGTAGCAGAGTGGGTTACAAGTTGGGATGCTAACCAGAAGGTCAACAGTCCAAATCTACCAGCTGCTCTGTGGGAGAAAGATGAGGCTTCCTGCTCCCGTAAAGATTTACAGCCTCTAAAACCCATACACTATCACCACCACCAAGGCCAGTTAGCATATCTGGTTTCTCTGCTGGGTCTAGTTTGACTTTCTCTGCGTAGGTGAAAGTCTTAAAGTCTTCCTCTCTTAGTCTTTATGATACTGGTGTTGGTGGTAGATGTGTGCCACATCATCAGTTTCAACCCATAATGATCTTGTATAGAAAGAAGTTATAGGGAGCCAGAATAATAATCCTGTTCAAAAAGCCCAAATGTAGGAGGAGTACCTGAGAGTGTTATGGGGGAAGCAATATCAACCAGATTAAAGCTGGTTTTCAGTATAAGGAAATAGACAGAAAAAAAAATCCATTTTAGAACCAATTATGTGCCAAGTCCTGGGATCTTTATATCATCTTGAATCTCCCAGCAATCATGCAAGCTGGGTATTACTGTCTTCAGTTTACTAATGAGAAAACAGATTCTGGTTACATGACTTTCTTAAGGCTTATTAAAAAGAATAGTCCGAATTTGAAGCCAGTTCATGCATTTGAAATTTCATTCTCTTTCCAAAACACTGCATTAAACTTTTTTTAAAAAACTTTTTATTGTGAATTGAGTGAAGGTTTCCAGAGCAGATCATCAGTTTTACATTCAACAAACCATACACTATGTTTCATGTCAGTGACTGCAATCCCCTCAGTATAAAATCACTTATCTCTCTGGCTCCTTTTCTTTCTTGTTTCCATTCCTCCTTTTTTCCCTCACCCTTCTGAATTTTGTCCTTAGGTCAATATTGCCCTTTTGATCCTGAATGGTTGCCATTCAGTGTTGTGCATACCTCATTTATATTGTTTTCCCCCTACATACTTATCTATTTTTTTGGCTAAAAATTGATATGTGGGGCTGGGTTCAGTTCCAGATCTGAAAGGTGACCAAGGACCATAGTCCTGGGGGCCCACAAGTTTCTAACTGACCAGTAAGTCAGCATAGTCTTTTTTATGATTTTGAGTTTTGTTCCACATTTTCTCTCACTCTATCCAGGACCTTCTAATGTGATCACTTTCAGACATATTGCATTAAATTTTGATGTGTTTAATGCTTTATAGAGAAAAAGATAATATAAGACATTGGAATGGTACATAGTGTAAAAAGCAGTTTGAGGTAAAAGATGAGGTAAGTTAAACTGGGGGAAAGGAATGAAAATATGAGCACAAGTAGGTAACAAGAGGCATATGCTATTACTGACATCTGGGGGTATGGGTTTACAGAGTTGGGACGTGGCTAGGAATAAAACAAATGAATCTAATCAGTCTTGAACTTCTATTAGAAATCTGCTATTCAGTTTTTATGTTTCAGTTGTAATGTCTAATATAACATTCATTTTCAAAAGTATAGAGGTTAACTGTCCATTTTTTAGTTTTTTCTTTTAATGTCATTGCTGTTGTTAATGCTGTTGAGTCCATTTCAACTCATTAGTGACCCTACATAAGGTTTCTGAGGAGCAACTGGTGGGTTTGAACCACCGACCTTGCAGTTAGCAGTCTAGGATAACTACAGAGCCACACCAGGATTCTTTTAATGTTAGATTTAAAAAATGTACTTGAACAATCGAGCAACCATCTTGCCATATTAACAAGCACCCTTGAGGAATCAATTAACAATTCCCATCTCAGAGGACTTCCATATGTACAGTAACAGCTTGGGTTAATTTACTAAATCATCTAATCAGCCTGCCATATTATTAGCCAATTTCCCTAAATCTTGTTATAATTCTCACATTAAAAAGGGAATTTCTTCTGATTATCTTTCTGCAAAATTAGAGGAAACATAGAAAATCCTTTTAGGTCATCAGTTATGATTTTAATGTATTTTATGAAGGAGACTAGATTAAATCCTATTCCTAAAGTATTTACAGTAGTTTAAAACTGCCCTTCCAAGTATTTTGTACGTCATTTTTACCATCTTACTTATGGCACCTATTTGACAAATCCTTTTATATGTATGTATAGTGCAGACATATATACGTCATCCAGGTTCCAAAAGGTTCATCAAAAAGTCTGAGTTAGAGAAATCAGAATAAAGAGAACTGTAATTCAGTATAAATGCTATGAGGCAACAGTCGTACTGGACTGTGAGCCACAAGGTTGGTAATTGAAGCCTACCCAGTTGCTTTACTGGAGAAAGATGAGACTCTCTGCTCCTGCAAAAGATCCAAACCCTGTACAGGGTCTCTACGAGTTGAAACAGACTCCAAGGCACTTAACAACAACAAGAAATCTTAAGTAATTCAGCTATGATTGGCCTCATTTAGACAGTTTCTCTTCTCACAACTGTCCAAAGGATGTGCCCCTATTTTAATCCTGAATCTGTCCCCTTATTCCTTCACAACCTGTCCCAATATTCTAGTTCAGAAAGTATTGACCAGGTTTATGGTAAGAACTCTCCACCCTAGTAAAGACTCTTTCCAAACTCTCTCGTTTATTGTCTTTACCTAGTGACTTCTCCCCTCTCTACTCTCCTCAGAAATCAATAATTTCCTATCCACTTTTATTTTATTTTATTCCACTGTTACAATTTGAGTGAAAGATTACAGAGAATATTATTTTTCCATGCATCAGTTTATGTACATTTTGTTTCATGGCATAGGCTGCAATCCCTTCATTGTTACAGCATTCTTGAGTCTTCCTCCCTAGGTTCTTCATTTTCTTTCAATCTTCTGAGCTTTGTGTTTTGGTAAATGCAGCCCTTTTGGTCTCATGTGATTATTTGTACTAATGAGCCCATTCCTCCCTGGTGCTATTATTCACTTTATGTTGTTATTGCTGTTAAGTGCCTTCGAGTCAGTTCTGATTCTTAGTGACCCTGTTTAGGGTTTCTGAGGAATGACTTGTGATTTATAGTCCAGTGCTTATCCTACAGTGTCACACCAGGCCTCATTCACTTTATAGGTATCTGTCTAATGTTGGGCTGAAAGTTGATCTCTGGGGGCAGGCTCAGTTTCAGGCTTGAAGAATTTCTAAATGCCACAGTCTTGGAGGTTTCACTAGTGTCTATAAAACCAGTAAGTCTGGTCTGTCTTATGTTTTTGAATTTTGTTCTACTTTTCTTTTCTCCCTTCTGTCCAGGACTTTTTATTGTGATCCTGATATGAGTGACTGGTGGTGTTAGCTGGGCACCATCTACTTCTTTTGGTCTCCAGGGACATGTTGTCCATGAGTCCTTTGAACTGATTGGTTCCTTCAGTCTTTGATTTTCTCTTCTTGGTTCCAGACAAGGAGAAAACAATAGTTTCATCTTAAATAGTCATTTGCCAGAGAGCGAATGATTTCTTTTCAATTGCCCTCTTACGCACAGCTCTCATTTTATTAGTTATAAATGACAGTCTAAAGGAGATGCAGATGGCAGAGCTGAAAATAAACTGTTGCTGGTTACCATTGAGTCAAGCTAACTCATGGTCACTGCAAGCACACCAAGACTAAACCATTTTAATCCATAGGGTTTTTATGAACTGATTTTTAGAAATATATCTCCAGTCCTTTCATTTGAGGGACTAGTTGTTGTTAACTGCTATCAAGTTGGTTCTTACTCATAGCGACCCTGTATTGGGTTTCCTAGGGGTGGCTGGTGAGCTTGAACCACTGACCTTGCAGTTCAAACCGACTTTCTGGTGCAGGTCATTAACCCGCAGCACCACACCAGGACTCTAGTCCTTTCATTTGAGGAATTAGGTTAGGGTTCTTTTTCATTACATTTTTCATGTTCAGTAATCTCTGAAGTTCTTCTAACTTTAAAATTCTGTCATTTGTCTGTTCTGTGGCTCATAATTAATTGGGTGTTTTTATATGTATAATATAAGGAGCTCTGGTAACATAGTGGTTATGAATCGGGCTGTGAACCGCAAGGTCAGCAGTTCGAAACTACCAGCTGTTCCACAGGAGAAAGATGAGGCTTTCTGCTCCCATAAAGATTTACAGCCTCGGAAACCCTGTACAGGGTCGCTATGAGTCAGAACCAACTCCATGGCACATAGCCACCATATGTATAATATATATAATATGGAGTCCTGGTATGGTGCTGTAGGATGAACGCTGGGCCACAAGGTTGATTTGAACTGCAAGTCCACCAGCTGCTCCTTGGAAACCCTATACAGGGTCAATGGTCAAAATCAACTCAACGGCACTTAAAAACAACAACAACAAAACAATATCGGGCTGCTAACCTCAAGGTCGGCAGTTGGAAACAACTAGCGGTTCCACAGGAGAAAGATGAGGCGTTCTGCTCCCGTAAAGATTTACAGCCTCGGAAACCCTGTGCGGGGTCACTATGAGTTAGAACCAACTCCACGGTACTTTACAACAACAACAATATAAAGGCCTAAATAAAATCATAATAATAAACAGGGTTTAAGTGAGGGGAGTACTTCGTACTTGGATAAAATGGTCCTCAATAAATCAAAAATGCCCGTATACATGGGAGAATTGATACCCTTTCAGAATATTATGTGTACAATTAACTGTATAAGAATCTGATATATTGTTTAGTTTTCAGTGAGTATTTGGGGTTGTGAATCTTTTTTGATTTTTAACTTTTAATTATTTGATACATAAAACATGCCAATTAACTAAACAGAAACCACTTTTTACATAACTCCAAACAGAAATGTAGATGTGTTTGATATGGTAAATAATTTTTTTATGTTCTTGAAGGGCAGTGGCTATCAATTTGATTCGTGCACAACCCGGAAAAAATATCATTAGTTAAACACGTGATAGTTCATATAGTGATATATAGTTTGATGTATTCATGTCTTTAGTTCCTGAATGTCTAGACTCTCATCTCAGATACTGCAGTATTAATGGAGGACACTGGAGTATTTTCAAGTTACAACATATTTGTATCAGTTAGCTCCTTATTTAGCTCATAGCAATTTAGGCTGAGCTCAGCTGGGCAGTTCTGATTTCTGGGCTCCCTCGTGTGTCTGTGGTCTGTGGTCAATTGTAGATCGGCTTCAGGTCAGCTCTTTTGTTCTTGGCTGGACTCTCTCACATACTGGGTCTCTGTTCAGTGGGCTTACTTGATTCTGCTCTTCATGTTCTCTTCCTCTCACAATAGACAGGACTTGTTTACATGATGGAGGAAAGGGTGGTAAGAGAGAAAAGTCTGCAGTTTCTTATGGCCTGGAATGAGCATTACACATCATCACCTCTGTCACAAGTCACAAGGTCAATTTTAAAAGATTGGTGAAATAAACTCCACCCCTTGAAGGACAGATATACAAAATTACATTTCAAAGGGTATGGGTCCAGAGTGACATTAACAATTATAACCACTATTTTGTTGTTTTTGTTAAGTGCCATCGAGTTGGTTCCGACCCATAGCGTCCCTGGATAGGGTTTCCAAGGAGCGACTGGTGGGCTTGAACCACTAAGTTTGTAGTTCAAACGGCTTTGCAATCTGGTGCATTAACTCACAGCGCCACACCAGGACTCTTATAGGTGTCTAGAATAGTGCTTGGCTTTAATGACAAAGTATTTAATTTATTAACTAATTAATTTGATAAATTTAAATGATCCTACTAGATCGGGATCATCTTAATTAATCAAGGGAATGAGACTATGTAAAGTCTTAACTCCTACTAAATTATGTGCTATAAACATAATACTACCAGCCGTTCCACTGGAGAAAGATGAGGCTTTCTACTCCTGTAAAGATTTACACCCTCGGAAACCCTGTACAGGGTCGCTATGGGTCGGAACCAACTCGACGGCACTTAACAACAACAACAACAACAAAACATAACACAAAGTTGAAACCTTAGAAAAAATGCACCAAAACCCAATCTAAACCGATTGTCCCAGAGTCAGTCTGACACACAGCAACCCTGTAGGACAGAGTAGAATTGCCCCATAGAATTCCCAAAGCTTTAATCTTTTTGGAAACAGACTGCCATATGTTTCTCTTAGGTTGGTTCTAACCCAAACTTTTTAATTAACAGCCAAGCACTTAACCACTGTGCCCTCAGAGCTATTTGAGAAAATGTGCATGGTCCTTTAAATTCCCAATTCCCTTCAATTCAGTGATGTCACTAGGGATATGTGGGAGTGTAGACCACATCCCTTTACACTGTCTAAGAAGGTGACACCAAAATATCCCCTGGGTCAGCAGCATTGGCAGGTGTGTGAACACCACAGGGGGAGGTACCAACAGTGCAGTGCCATCTCTGGAGTGGATGTTAGGGTTGGTATTAGCACTCACCCACATTAGTAGCTCATTACCATCCCCCACTCCCACCATGATCACCCGCCAGTCAGGGTGCAGGTAGACGGGGGAGGGGGGTACAGCACCTGCCATTTGGCTGAGAGGACAGTCTTACCTTGGTCAATGGGAGAGGAGGAGAACAGTGGGAAGCCACACAGGGAGTAGGGCCAGACACTCTGCCCCTGTGTGATGAGGACAGGAGGTGGAGGGTGATACCATGAGTTGTCACATTAGATGACACCAACCTGTGTGACACCACGGCTTAGACACTGGGCTTTTCACTGGACTTTCGTAAAAGCAATGCAGAGAAGTGGCACCAGTATTTAATAGGATACAATTTGTCACTAGAAACATCTAGGCAGACAGCCTCATAGGAAATCACCCAGTCTGTTCCTGAAAGGTAGCCTAATCCTCTTTATCAACTAGAGGTTGAAAGAATTAAAATAATTTCAGAAACGTATCATTGTACCCAGTAATGGGATCCTGATTCTCTATTCTGTAGTTTATTTTCTAAACACACTTTTGAAATCAGAATTTTATTAAGTGCTCTGTGATAACTAGTTTCTTCAGATTAAGCTTTTGAATTATTTTCATTCACATTCATAGGATGAGCAAGATGAAACTTGCACTCAATTTGTAAGAATCTATTTCTGTATCATATAGACTTATTCATCATGTTTATACCTCACCGCCATGCTACACAAGTGGTACAATACAAACATCTATTTCCCTGCTATTTGAAAATGCTGCATTGCTGTAACTTTTTGCACAAAAATACAAAATATATTTTTCTAAGTGGCTTGCTTTATATGTTAGCGGTTTTGAAATTATATCATAGATTTTTCTGGTTTGTTTGCTTTATATGTTCATTTTTTTATATCCAGTTTTAAATCTAATGATGCTACATTCAAAAACCAGATTCCTTTCCTAAATGTACATCTATGAAGAGATATGATGACCTTTACTTGACTTTTTTTGATGGGCAGTAATAAATTATAAGTCAGGAGTCTAGAAGAGCTGCTTGCTGGGGCTCTAATTAGCATCTCACTCATTTGTTTAGTTGTCTTAATAATTAAATGCTATCTAATTTAATATAAGAAGTTTGGCAAACTGGCTGCTGACTTATGGATTTATGAATGTATTATACTATTTCACATTTAATAAACAGAGCAGTAAACTGTATTTATTATATAAATAAACTTTGATTACTTTTACTTTATTTGAAAATTGTTACATCTCATCATATATGTAGTACTACACAAGAAAGAAACACTAAAAAATCAAGTAGAGAATAAAACTCAGGTTCAAGCTTTGAATATTTATGGATGTAGGTATCTACAATTCAATTATAGAAAGACAGTTTAATTTTCTTCATCTGTATATATGCAATATTTTTAAAATAGAAAGCAATGAAGTTTATTGTAAAGCAATATTTTCCCAATTACCATCTTTAGGCAAATAACACATGCCTCATACCTGTTTTAGTTTCCTATGATCTATATGGAGTCCTTGGTATGGTCCTGTAGGATAAGCACTGGGCCACAAGGTTGTTTGAATTACAATGTCAGTGGTTCAAACTCACCAGCTGCTCTTCAGAAACCCTATACAGGGTCGCTATGAGTTGGAACTACTCTATGGCGCTTAACAACAACAATGCTCTGTATACATTATGACATTTGGTATAGCGCTGTAGGATCAGCACTGGACTACTAGCCCCAAGATTGGTGGTTCAAACCCACCAGCTGCTTCTAGGAAACTCCAGATAGCGTCGCTATGAGTCAGAACTGACTCGACGGCACATATAACATACACACTACAGAGTCCTGGTGTGGCTTTGTAGAACAAGGCCTGGACTGTTAACTACAGTGTCAGTGGTTCAAACCTATCAGCTGTTCTTTGGAAATCCTATATAGAGCTGCTTTGAGTCAGAAGCAACTGTTGGCACCAACAATAACATGTGCAATATGTGTTATTTACATAGGTGCACTATATGAGAAAATACCATATATGTGGCAATTAAACTTAAGTTTTAATGAAAGAAATACTGTTTTTTATTCTTATAAATTTGTTTTAGGAAGACGAGCCTAGGTATCAAAATTAGAGTTTACTAAAAATTATCAATCTCACACCAAAATAACATGAAACTATGAATGAAGAATAATCACTTTCTCTTATTTCAAATTGAAAAGCTAATCATCTTAATCAGTCAGTTGTCCTCAAGTCAGCTCCGACTCTTGGTGATCCCATGCATGCCAGAGTAGATTGATTTTTTAGAAGTAGGTTAGCAGGTCTTTCTTCCAAGGTGTGCCTAGGTGGACATTTGGTGAGGAGCCAAGCAAGTTAATTATTTGCACCATCCAGGGACTCCAGGTCTACTTAATAAAGCAGAAACACTTGGAACTGGAGTGTGGGAGCATTAGAGGTAAAGGAGAGGGAGGCAGTAGTTTTCTGTAAGCAAAGGTAACCCAACTAAAGAAACTGACTCCATTTACAAATAATGGAATTTACACTTTTAGCTCAGCAGAGGGATTTTCATTCTGACTTAAAGGCAATAGGAATGATTAACTATGTTGTTGTTATTGTTAAGTGCCATGGAGTCGGTTCCAATGCATAGCAACCCTGTGTAGGATTTCTGAGGAGCAGCTGGTGAGCTCGAATCACCGACCTTGCCGTTGAAAACAACTTTGCAGCCCAGCGCATTAACCCACAGCGCCACACCAGGACTCCTGGACTGTAAATCACAAAGTCAATGGTTCAAACCTACCAGCTGTTCCTTGGAAGCCCTATACTCAACTGCACTTAACAACAACAATTCAAATCTCAATAGCCTTTCTTCATAATTTAATTTAAACCTGTTTTAGACAGGATATCATCATTTAGGATATTATCGCTTGATATGTAACTTAAGAGCAATTAATATATTTATGAAGACACTGAATTTTATCCTTTTTTTTTTTTTTTTTTGCTTTTATGGCATGACACTCATATAGAATGCAACTTCAAGTCAACATAAAATATTGCAGATTTCTATATTCCAGAGATATGCCAACTAAACAAGCGCAATGACTTTGAACTCTTCATCCCAAAGATGCATTGGGTGCATTTTTTATAAATTGAAATAATAAATAATAGATTGGGTCTGAAAGTAATTTGTGTTTTTGCTGAGCCATCTACTCCCAAAATATCTGGATTCTAAGTCTCTAATACATTACAATATGATTGTATTTCTATCTTAGACTCCTATATATGTAAGCAGAGATAAACTTGGTAGTTTTGTTTTTCTTTTTAAATTTTGGTCTTTCTTATTTTCCTGTCAGTTAAAATAATTCTCTCTTCATTAAGAACACATTAAAAAAAAAAAAAAAAAAAAAGAAAGCATTCATGAAAATGCGTTTTGGTATGTTTTTCAGGCAAACGCTATAGAGACACTTAGGCTACAAAAAAAAAAAAAAAAAAAAGGAGAGGATATTAGAATTAATGCAATATTCTCCTCTATCCATTATTAGCTATCAACCACTCTGGTTTATTTAAAAATGGAGTTTTCATTCAAAAGAAGTAATCCCCTGATTCTTTTCTAACTTTTATTCTACAAAAAGATTTTATTTTAAGGCATAGGTAGCTCTCTGTACTGCCTCCTAATTCTTAGTGGGCCACTTTCTCATTCAGCAAACAGCACTATGCCATTTGCTACATGGTAAGATAAGCAGATAGATGTTTTTGGGACTTTGCCAGATTGGGAAATTGGCATGTTTTTCATCATGAGGGAAATTTACAGAAATGCTTATCATCCTCAACTGAGAATTGGTTCATGTTCAACCATTTCAGGAGGTAGCTTATGATCAAGAGCTAATGGTACTGAAGGAAGAAGTCCAACCTGTATTAAAGGCACTGGTGAAAAACAAGACCCCAGGAATTGAAGGAATACCAATTGAGATGTTTCAACAAACTGATGCAGTGCTGGAAGCACCCACTAGTCTGTATGAAAAAAAATTGGTAGATAGCTACCTGCCCATCTGACTGGAAAAGATCCATATTTCTGCCCAAACAGAATATGGAAATTATCTAACAATATCATTAATGTCAAGTGAAAGTAAAATATTGCTGAAGATAAATCAAAAACAGTGCAGCAGTACATTCAAAGGGAACTTCCAGAAATTCAAGACAAATTCAAAAGAGGAATAAGAGATATCATTGCTGATATCAGATGAATATTGTTTGGAAGCTGAAAATACCAGAAAGATGTCTATCTGTGTTTTATTGACTATAAAAGGCATTTGACTGTGTAAAACATTACAAATTATGGATAACGTTGTGAAAAATAGAATCCCAGAACACTAATTTGTGTTCATGTTGAACCTGTACAGAGACCAAGAGACAGTTGTTTGATTTGGGTTAAGGCAGTTGTTTGATTTGGTTTAAAATTGTAAAATGTAAGCATCAGGGCTGTAGCCTTTAACCATAATTATTTAATCTATATGCTAAGCAAATAATCCTATAGTCTAGACTACGTGAAGAAGTATATAGCATCTGGATTGTTGGAAAACTCATTAAAACTTGTGATGGGCAGATAACAATACCTTGTTTGCTTAAGGTGAAGAGGACTTGAAGAACATAATGGTCAAGACCAAAGACTGCAGCCTTCAGTTTGAATTACACCTCAACATAAACAAAAATTCTCACAAATTGATCAATAAGCAATATCATGATAAATGCAGAAAATGTGTCAAGAATTTCATTTTACTTGGATCCACAATCAGTGATCATGGAAGCAACAATCAAGAAATCAAATTATATATCGCACTGGGTAAGTCTGTTGCAAAAGATCTCTTTGAAGTATTAAACAAGAAGATGTCACTTTGAGGACTAAGGTGCACCTGATTTAAACCATGATATTTTCAGCCACTTCATATGCATGTGAAAACTAGACAATAAATAAGGAAGACCAGAGAAGAATTGATGCCTTTCAGTTATGATGATGGAGAAGAGCATTGGACATACCATAGACGGCCAGTAAAATGAACACATCTGTCTTGGAAGAAGGATAGAAAAATGCTACTTATAAGCAAGGATGGCAAGACTTCATCTCACAGACTTTGGGTATGTTATCAGAAGGGACTAGTTCCTGGAGAAGACCATTCTTGGTAGAGTTTCAGTGAAAAAGAGGGTTAGTGAGATGGATTGATATAATGGCTACAAAAATGGGCTCAAATAAAGCAATGAATTATTAGGAGGATTGAGCAGGACAGGGGCAGTGTTTCATTCTGTTGTTCACAGGGTCACTATGCGTCAGAACTGACTGGATGACACCTAACAACAGTAACAGTCACCGTAGTTGATGTGCTTGAGATTTAAGTTCTTTGCATCACTCTTCACGTATGAAATTCAGAATACTATCAAAGGATATATTTTCACATGACTCATTGAATCCTGGTTAAATGCTTCGCTGATAACCTGAAGTTAACCCACCCAGCATCTCACTGCTGAAGAAAGACCTACTGGTTTACTTATATAAAGATAACAATCACAGTAACAGTATATATGAGTCAATTCTACTCTGCTACATGAGATTACCATGAGTCGGTATCCACTTGACTTCACCCAAAAATAATAACAGTGAACCCTATGATTCTCAGAACCAATAGTCTAAAATGTAGTTACCAATGTCAGCCCTCAATTATTGTGTGAAAAAGACACAACTTCAAAATTATGTCCATACCTTCTTATTTGGATGTGATTTTTCTATACCTGTACATATTCTTTCTAAACAAGTTGCCAACTTTAGGTAATTAAGCACCCCATATTACATACATTTTTGTACTTCCTAATCTGCATACTCTACACGTTTATTGAATGATTATGTATGCATTTTTGAATTATTATGTATGCATGTTTTTGTTTGTTTTATTGAAATTTTATTCTTACAAAAGGGCTTTTAGTTCTTGGGTCCCATAAGTAAAAAAAGTTCCAGTTGCATGCTCTTCACTTCCAAGTAGACCCACTGGATGTGTTTAATTTCATATGGCTAAAGGAAGATTGCTTAGGGCATGCATGGTTTCCAAAAATAGGATCCTCTGCCAGGTGTTAATAGATACTGGTTTTGAGTTCCATGAATGAGTTTGTAGAGTGGAAGATTAAACTTAGTTAAAATAAGTATCTTTATGGAAAGACTTCTCTGGAAAGTGAATAGGTTAATGAACAACTGTAAATTACAAAAACAGTAATAAAGTATGCAGTTGAACCGTACTACTATAGTGGAACCATAAAAACTATTTTTCTCCAGAACACATTTCATGAAACTCTGACCAAGAGAATAATAAAAGAAATATTATTAAGTAAGTATATATAAAAAGAAGAAGACGGACCAAAGATAGTAAAAGTGATGCTTACAATAAAAAGGTATTATCAGTCAGGATAACCTAGGTGATGTTGCAGTGATATATAGCCCCAGAAGAACAGTGATATAAAACAGAAATATTTCTTCTTTTGTTCATGCGTAATTCTGAACTTCTGAATGTTAACCACTGAAAACCTATGAATAGCAGTGGAATACTCTCAGAAAGCACTAGAATGTTGAATATTGAAACATGTTGAAGAGCACCAGAATACTGTCAGATATAGTGCTGGAAGATGAGGCCCTCGGTTGGAAGACACTCAAAATACAACTGGGGAAGGGCAGCCTCCTAAAGCAGAGTTGACCATGATGACATGAATGGAGAAAAGTTTTTCAGGACTTTGATTTGCTGATGGGGCATTGCTCAAAATGAGGAAGAAGAGCTGTAAACATCCATGAATAAAAAGAACACAGAATGCATGAAGTATGAATCTAGCAAAATTGGAAGTTGTCTAAATGATAGATACCCTAGGCATTAACAAGCTTAAGTGGATTGTATTGGCCATTTTGAATCTGACAATCATATGGCTTACTATGCTTGGAATGACAAATTGAAGAGGAATGGCATCACATTTCTCATCAAAAAGAATATTTCAAGATCTGTCTTGAATTACAATCATGTCTTTGATAGGATAATATCCATAGCCTACAAGAAAGACCAGTTAACACCATTATTATTCAGATTTATGCACCAACACTAAAGTCAATGATGATGACATTGAAGAATTCTACCAGATTCCTCTGACCAAACAAGCAGTCAAGTCATATTGATAATTACTGATGATTGGAAGGCAAAAGCTGGAAACAAAGAGGAAGGATCAGTAGTTTGAAATTGTGACCTTAGTGATAGAAACAATGCTGGAGACTGCATGAGAGAATTTTTCAACACCAATGACTTATTCATTGCAAACACCTTTTTAAAACAACATATACATGTGCCTCACCAGATGGGATACCCAGAAATAAAATTGATTACATCTGTGGAAAGAGATGATGGGGAAGCTCCGTATCATCAGGCAAAACAAGGCCAGGGAGAAACTGTATAACAGATCATCAATTGCTCATATTCAAGTTCAGGCTAAAGCTGAAGAAAATTAAAACAAGTCCATGAAAGCCAAAATACAACCTTGAACAGATCCCACATGGATTTAAAGTTGATCTCAAGGACAGATTTGATGCATTAGATAACAATTGACTGAAGACCAGACGAGTTGTGGGATGACATCAATAATATCATACAGGGAAAATCAAAAGGTCATTAAGAAGACAAAAAAAAAGGAAAAGTCCAAAATGGGTGTCAGAATAAACTCTGAAACTTTCTTTCCCAACTAGAGGTGCTAAAACAAATTGAAGAAATGAGGAGGTAAAAGAGCAGAACAGAAAATTTCAAAGGGCAGCTCAAGAAGACAAAGTCAAATATTTTAATGAAATGTGCAAAGACCTGGAGTTAGAAAACCATAGGGAAGAACACTTTTAAAATTTCTCAAGCTGAAAGAATGGAAGAAACAAATTCAAGCCTCAACTTGCACTATTGATGGATTTTATGGGGAAAATATTGAATGATACAGAAAGCATCAAAAGAAGATGAAAGGAATACACAGAGTACCAAAAAGAAAAGGTCAATGTTCAGCCATTTCAAGAGATAGTATATGATCAAGAGTCAATGGTACTGACTGAAGGAAGTAGTCTCAGATGAACTAAAGCTATTGGCAAAGAACAAGACTCCGGAAATTGAGCGAATACAAATTGAAATGTTTCAGCAAACTAATGTAGCACTGTAGGCAATTACTTATTTATGTAAAGAAATTTGAAAGACAGCTACCTGGCCAACTGATTGGAAGAGATCCATATGTCTGCCCATTCCAAAGAGTGCTGACCGAACAAATGGAGAAATCATCAGACAATATCATTAATACCACATGCAACTAAAATTTTGACAAAGGTAATTCAAAAATATCTAAAACGGTACATTGACAGGGAACTACCAGAGGTTCAAGGCAGATTCACAGGAGAACATGGAATGAGAGATACCACTACTGACTTTAGATGGATCTTGGCTGAAAGTAGAGAATACCAGAAAGATGGTTAGCTATGTTTTATTGACTACACAAAGTCTTTTAAGTGTGTGTATACTGAACAAGCTATGGACAATATTGAACAAGCTATGGACAATATTATGGAGAATGGGTATTCTGGAACACTTAATTTTGCTCATGAGGAAACTGTACATAGATGAAGAGGCAGTTGTTCAAACATAACAAGGGGATACTGAATGGTTTAAAATCAGGAAAGGTGTGAATCATGCTTTTTCCACCTGTATTCTTACGAAATAATCTAAGAAGTTGGACTATATGAGAAGAACATGGCATCAAGATTAGAAGATTCATTAACAATCTGAGATATGCCGATGATATAACCTTGCTTGCTGAAAGCAAAGAGGACTTAAAATACTTACTGATGAAGATCAGAGATCACAGCCTTTGGCACTGGTTACACTTCAATTGTAAAGAAAACAAAAATCCTCGCTACTGGACCAACAAATAGCATCATGAAAAATGGACAGAAGATTGAAGTCATCAAAGACTTTATTTTTCTTGGATCCACTCTCAACACTCATGCAAGCACAAGTCAAATAAAATTATATATTTCATTAAGCAAATCTGCACAAGACCTCTTTTTTAAGTGTTCAAGAGCAAAGATGCCACTTTGAGAACTAAGGTACACAAGTGACTCAAGCCATGGTATTTTCAATAGGTTCAGATACATGTGAAAGTTGAACCGTGTATAAGGAAGACCATAGAACATTTGATGCATTTGTGTTATGATGTCAGAGAAGAATAGTAAAAGTACCATGGACTCTGCTAGAAGAACAAACAAATCTGTGTTGGAAGAATTACAGCCAGAATGCTTCTTAGAAACCAATATGGCGAGACTTCATCTCTCAATATCAGACACATTACCAGGAGGAACCAGTCCCTAGAGAAGGATATCATGCTAGATAAAGTGGAGAGTCAGAGAAAAAGAAGAAGACCCTCAATGAGGTGGATTGGCACGGTGGCAGGAACAATGGGCTCAAGCATAGCAATAATTGTGAGGTTGGCCCAGGACCAGGCAGTGTTTCCTTCTATTGTGCATAAGGTTGCAATGAGGCAGAACTGACTCAACAGCACCTAGCAACAACAATGTCTATCACAGAATGGCTAAGGTTAATGCTCCACATTATCTTCATTCATAGATGCAGCTGGAATGTCATCTACATCTAGAATATCACAGATCACTAGAGCAGTGGAAAGGGAATTGGAGGGTCACATTTGGACTATTAAGAGTTTCAATCCAGAAATGACCCATTCAGCTTCTGCCAACTTTCTGTTTTTCAAACAATGTTACACAGCCATGAGTGACATAAAGTGTATGGAGAAGTGCAGTGCTATTATATACCCAGGAGTAGAAAATAACAACGGAATATTAGCTAATATTTCTAATGACTGTAACACAGAAGCTGAGCTGAAATTCCTCCCTCAATGGAGCTCATAACCAGTGATTCCTCATTGCAGAGCTGTATAGACTCAAGACAATTCTAAGAGCAATCCTAGTTTCAGAGCTCCCCATGGGGTTGGCAGAGGCCATTGCTAAGATTGCATCATAGTCCAATCTTTCCTTCTGTCTAGTCGTGCTTCCTTCACTTGCCTTCCATGGATCCTGGGACCAAAAGCACTTCTAAAAACCTTCTTACTAGACTATAAAAATGCATGTCTTTGAATAATATAAAATATTGCTTTGTGCGTTTTCAAACTTTATATAAATGATACCATACTATACATATTTATCATTTTCTTTTTTCCCTTCAAATTATGTTTTTGAGATTTATTTTGTTGATGTATTCAACACGAGTTTGTACGTTTCAACTGATTTTTCCGTATTCTGTTTCTATGAAAATATTACAATTTACTTATCTGTTCTCCCATTAGTGAGAATTTGAGTTTTTCCCAATTTTGCAAAATTATGATCTATGCTGCAATTTCTTGTACATATCTCCTAATTCATTAAACTAAAAGCTCCTCTACTACAGATACCGAAAAGAATTGTAACAAAATATAGAATGTGTATCTTCAATTTTATTAGTTGTTGTATTTCCCTGAATACTAGTATAGTTGAGTATAAATGGCCACTTATTTTTCCTTTGCTGTGAATTGTTCTCGTACAGGGAATTATAATATGTCTCTTCTAGTCATAGTCTTTGTAATTCCCACCAAATAATTGGATGAGGTGATGCCAATTTGTTGTTGTTGTTAGGTGCCATCAAGTTGGTACCAACTCATAGAGACCTTATGCACAGCAGAACGAAACCCTGCCTGATCCTGGGCCAACCTCACTACTGTTGCAACACTTGAGTCCATCAATGCTGCCACTTGGCCAATCCATCTAAAATGCATGAAACTGTAACAAGGGGGTTGGTTAGTTTTGCTATCCTGCTAGTTTTAAAATGAGCTATCTCAAAAATAGGAACAAGGATTATCACAACCATCAAGAAAGAAGAGCCAAGAATGCACCTTTTGGACCTCAAGATTCCAGCACAGAGAGGCAGTGATAGCAGCAGCAACATCACAACCAAAACGTGAGAGAGTGCAGACCAGCAGGTTTCCTGCCCAGAGAGCAAGAATAGCTGAGTGCCTTTTAGCAGGGAGCAGTCTTGCAGAATGTGATAGCCTTTGGACAGTTATTGGCAGTGCTAAAGAAGCCTAGCAGGACAAAGGCCAAGGATGAGAAAGACATGCCTTCAGACAGCTAAGAAGATGTGCTCCTGACCAGAGACTTGCTGTTTCCTGGGTTGTTTCAGATCCTGAATTATACGCTGTTACCTTTCTTAATAGATCCCATAATTATGAGTATCGTCTGAGTTCTGTATATCCATTGCAACAGATTATCAAATACAGCAGAGATGTAGAAAACCACGGGAGGGCTGGTTGGTGTCAGAATAGGATAAGAGTGTTGGATGGTGGAGGCATGCCTGACTCTCTCTGCATAGGAATTGACCTTGGGCTGGTGATCATCCTCCTTCCCCTGGTAAAACAGAAAGAGGTCAGCCATTGTTTCTACTTCACTTTTGCTGTCACCTATTTATATATATATTTGTGGAGTATTGGTGTGGCACTGAACTATACAATAAGCACTAGACTGCTAGTCAATAGTTTGGTGACTCAAAACCACCAGTTGCTCCTTGAAAATCCTGTACAAGGTCGCTATGAGTTGAAACAGCTGGATAGCACTTAACAACAACAACAACATTCATATCTGTAAGGAGCCCTGATAGTGTAATGAGTTGCACATTGAACTGCTAACTGCAAGGTCAATAGTTCAAGACCACCAGGTGCTCTCTGGAGAAAGGTGAGGCTGCCTGCTTCCATAGAGATTTACATACTTGAAAACCGTATACAGGGTCCCTATGAGTTGGAATTAACTCCCAGCACACCACTACCACAACTACCATTCATATCTGTAGCAGGCTGAATGGTGACCCACCCCCCCCAAAAAAAAAATATATATATATAAGAGGGCTTCAAAAACTTCGTGGAAAAATGGAATTGAAAGATAATGGAATTTATCCATTAACTTTTTGAAGTCCCTTTGTATATCTTTGTGCTAACACTCTTGAGATGTGACCTCATTTGGCTAAAAAAAAAAAAAAAATGCTTTGCTGATGTATTTAAGCTAAAGATCTTGAGATGAGCTCATCCTGGATTATACAGGTAGACCCTACATCTAAAGATAAATGTTCTTATAAAACACAAGGTGGGGAAGGCCATGCGAAGCTGAATGTAAGTAGCCACAAGCCAAGAAACATCTGGAGGCACCAGAAACTGGGAGAGGCAAGAAAGGGCTCTTCTAAGAGCCATTGGAGAGAAAGTAGTTTTGGCAACAACTTGATTTCAGACTCCTGCCCACTAGAACGATGAGAGAATAAATTTCTATTTCAAGCTATCCAGTTTGTGGTATTTTGTTACTATGTCCACAAGAAACTAATACAATATTTTTTTTTCTGTTGTATTCTCAGTCTTTTTCTTATTATGCTGATAAGTGTATATTTTCAGTACCAATCTTTTGTCAGATGTATGATTTAAGATATCTTTTCCCCATCTGTGGCATTTCTTAGTTACATATATATGTATGTATAAATAAGCGTTATGTATTAATATAGTCAAATATTTTACATTATTTTCCTGTATGACCTGTGCATTTTTTATATTACTTAGGCAACTTTTTTTACCCAAAATCATAAAAATATTCTCCTGTCTTTTCCTTCAATGCACTGTAGCTTTTGATTTTTACAATTGAGTCTTTACTCCACCTGGAATTTATTTTCTTTTTCTGAGTGATCTACTCTTTTTCAGATATTCAGCCAAACGTCCTACATCACTTTTTTTCAACCTGATAATTTGTAATGCCATGTCTGTTTTATTTAATTTTTATATCTAACTGTATGTTTGTGCCTTCTGTTCTGCTTGTCATTGCCTGCACCAATATCACTCTGGTTTAATTACTGTAACTTCATAATAAATATTGATATTTGAGAAATCAAATCCCTTTCCCTTATTCTTAAAATTATCTTGTCTCTTTTCAACTTTTTATTCTAAAGAAAATTTAAGCCAGCCTGCTAAACTCAACCAAATAAAATTCGCAGTTGGGCTTTTGCTAAGAATTACATACTTATATATGTTAAAATTTGAGGATAATTTGTATCTTTGATATTGGCTATTTCAATTTATTAAAATAGTATATCTCTAGAGATATTTTTTTAAATCACATACATTCCCAAGTCCTATTTTTTTTTTTTTTTAACATTGTGATATACACAAGGGAGCCTGAAGGTGAAGGAGCAGGCTATGCATAACTCGCCAGTTCCCTCTTTCTGTATAGATAAGTAGAATTTGGCACAAAGGTGATTTGAAATAAATGCAGTGCTTTAGGAATGATTGATGCCACACTGAAGGTACTAAGTAGTAGAATTTAAAATTGTCTGAAAGGCCAAGAAATTCAACAAAGAACAGTTAGTAGATTCACAAGAGTTATCAAAAGGCTTTAACCATTAAGTGGGAAGAACAAAGAAAATAAAAACTCATCTTCTCTACTAGAAGTCATAAAGATTGGCAGATCAATATTCATTCATTCATTCGTCTATGCATTCAACAAATATTCATTGAGCACCCCTGTTTTCCAGGAAATGTTCCTTCAGTAAAGGGAGAGTCACTTAAGGCAGAGGTTATTTATCAGTAAGCACTGAGTACCCAAAGTAAGTATGTAAGCTATAAATCACTGAAGGTGCTTGTTGTGGTTGTTAAGTGTCATCAAATTTTTCCAACTCATAGTGACCATGTATAGAGTTTCCAAGGAACAGCTGGTGGGTTTGAATCACTAAGCTTTAGCAGTCCAATGCTATTGTGCCACACTAGGACCCTGAAGGTGCTTAAGAGAAGCTTGACCATCATAAAATTACTGAAAGAACAATAATTAAGGGCTCTGGTAGCGTAGTGGTTACGAATTGGGCTGCGAACCTTAAGGCCAGCAGTTCGAAACTACCAGCTGTTCCGTGGGAGAAAGATGAGGCGTTCTCCTCCCGTAAAGATTTACAGCCTCAGAAACCCTGTACAGGGTCGCTATGGGTTGGAAACGACTCGACGGCACTTAACAACAACAATGTGTCATAGTATGGTGCTGTATGATAAGCACTGGACTGCTAACCACAAGGCCGGTAGCACAAACCCAACAGCTGCTCCTCAGAAACCCTATCCAAGGTCTCTATGAGTCAAAGCCAACTTGACAGCACTTAGTAACAACAGTATGTCACGATACAAATGTTAAATTCAATACAAAATATGAGAAGAAAAATAAAAAGAGAGTGAGTTAGAATACATTTCCTTGAGAAATTGTCTTGTGCTAGAATTTGAGGACAAATATGATTTGAGTCCTGGTGTGGCACTGTTGGATAAGTATCATACTGTTAACCACAAGGTCAAAGATTCAAATCCATCAGCCACTCTTTGGAAACGCTATATGGGTCAGACTGGTCAGTAACTCTGTGGATAGACAGAGAGAAACTTAACATTCCTGCAAATTAGCATTGTGTGGGAAAGCAAGGTAAACAGGGAAAAATGGGATAAGGTCAAATATGGAGGGATTTGACTGCAAGGCAGAGACCTTAGGTGATGCAAATGGTGAATGCGTTTGGCTTGTAACTGAATGCTTAGAGGTCAAAGACTACCCAGTGGCACTTTGGAAGAAAGGCCTGGTAATCTACTACTAAAAACCCATCCATTTAAAACCCTATGGGACAAAGTTCTACTTTGACACACTCATGTACCCATCATGAGTTGTAACCAAGGTCAATTGGTTGATCTCCAGACAGAGAAATCTAACATAGCTACAAATCACAATTACAGAGTGTTCTTCCCTCCCTATTCTTCTCTTCCTCTTTCTACCTCTTCTTCTTATAGGAAGCTCACATCATGGTAGCAAAAATTTAATAGGAAGCACTGAAAAAGTGAAGAGACTTGGAGTAGAAAAAATTCTTAGCTGTCCATGTGGAAGTCTCTGAGACAGAAAACAATGTGATTCCTATTTTGTGAGACTTACAATCAATTTGGAAGTCAAATACTAAGCTAATGAAAGTTTAGAACCCAAAGTTTGCTGGGACTGCCTTTCCTTGACTTGATTCCCCAAATCCAAAACTGGTTTAAATTTCTGAATTTGCCAGGGAGTTATGTGTTCATTGCCACCTCTACCTGCAGTTCCAGTATCCATGTTTGTAGTCTCTGTTTTCCCCCTTGACAATCTACACCCCAAAGTCTATTCCTTCACCATTTCCATAAAATTTCATAAAATGTGTAGATGCTCCCCAGGAATTTTATGAGGTTATTTCATTTCCTGAGCAATGAGGGTCATCTAAAATGATCACATTAGACTATGTACAACCTTTCTCTGCTTCATTTGTCTGCTTTCTTCTCACCCTCCCAGCTTCCCATCTCTGATAATTATGTCTTCTTTTTATTGGATTGCTTGCAAGAGTTTCATAGTCTATTCTTTTTCATGTAGATCAATTCAATTGTCCCCCATTCCTTGCTCCAAACTGTCAGACCAAAACAAACCAAAATGAACAAAAGGTGAAGATGCAGTTAAATTACAAATTTAGATAAATAAGCTAATCAAAAATTTCCCTTACACAGAAAACATATAAAAAAACAAGCCAAAATCGAAAAATAAATTTGTTGGAGGCAATGTGGTAAAAGCTTGGCATATAACTGCTGTAGTAGTTCAGAGAAGGAAAAGATCAATCAAGAAGGGTTTTAATGGAGGAGGTAGATCTTGAGCTGGACTCTGAAGAAAGGCTACGATTATTGTTTCAGAGAGAGGAAGCAAGAGGTCATTTAAGGTAAGGAAGTAAATTTAAGAAAACCTCAGAGGAAAGAACCAGTCTGGGATCTGGGAAAAGGCAACTCTCAATTGAGGATTTAGAAGAGAGATAAGGCTGACCGGGTGCTAGAAATGCTGGAGTATCAGACTCAAGAGTTTGGAGTAAGTCCAATGAAAATCAAAATAGGCTGCAACAGTTTTGCTTTGGAAAGCAGAGAGCAGGGCAACTCAGAAATAGTAGCAGAGGTTCAAATGCCACCAGAATTCTCCTCTGTTTCTGATCTCTGCCTATTTCCATAGCTTGGTTTCAATTTTTCCTCCAAATAGCCTCTTTCTTCACATAGGGATGTGGTAATTCAGCAGCTTCCTGTCTAATGATCCATGGGGAAAAGGTTTTTTTCTCTCTTCAGCTCCAAAAAAAACAAGAAAGGGATTCTGTTTGGCTTGGCTTGAATCAGGTGTCCACTATTAGAACAATCATTGTGGTTGTAGAAGATGCGGTTTTCAATGTTCCACACAATAAATATAGGGAAAGAAAAAATAAAATATAGGGAAGGGAAAAAGTAGGAAAGAATGAATGGGATGAGACGTGCACATCACTGCTGGGTGAGAGTTGTAGTTAGTTAAGAAGCAACCACAATTTGTGTCTATTATTGGACCAACAGGCAATTATTTGGTAAGGAAAATGTATTTCATAGTCTATAAGTATTTATAGATAAGCTACTATCCTTAAGTTTCTATTATATCTCCCATCCTAATTTTTTCTCACTTCCTTTTAATTTAAATCTCTAAGGAGTATTTTGTGTATCCTTAAAAGTCATCTTACTTTTATGGGGAAAGTATTTTTTATAAATCTGTGAATTAACATCTACTATGTAGTATTGTGGTTGTGAGTCAGGCCACTAACCTCTAAGTCAGCAGTTCGAAACTACCAGCCATTCCACTGGAGAAGGATGACACTTTCTGCTCCTGTAAAGATTGATAGCCTCAGAAACCCTATACAGGGTCTCTATGAGTCAGAATCAACTCAATAGCACTTAACAACAACAACATGAACGAATTATGTTCCTATAATAGTTCATATTCACAGGAACCCTAGATATCAAGAATTACTATTATGACTAATAATAATGGGAAATGGCAACTCCATTAAAGAAGAATAAATAAAATGCTGCAAGATTCAGAAGTTGTCTTGATATATGGAAATGGTATCATTGAGCTGATGTTTTAGAATTGATTAGAATAGAATATTCTAGATTAGAATGGAATTTTCTAGATTAGAATAGAATATTATAGATTAGAACCAAATTAACACCTGAAGATATGACAATAAAGAACTTTCTATAGGACTTCTGGAGTCCTGATTTGGAGCTGTGAGTCCTGAAATGGTATCATTGAGCTGATGTTTTAGAATTGATTAGAATAGAATATTCTAGATTAGAATGGAATTTTCTAGATTAGAGTAGAATATTATAGATTAGAATAGAATATTATAGAATAGTTCCAAATTAACACCTGAAGATATGACAATAAAGAACTTTCTATAGGACTTCTGGAGTCCTGATTTGGAGCTGTGAGATAATGTACCAGACCACAAGGTCAGTTTGAACAGCAAGGTCAGCAGTTCAAACTCACCAGCTGCTGTTTGGAAACCCTACGCAGGGTTGCTATGAATCAGAACTGACTTGTCGGCACTCAACAAAAACAACAACAGCTTTACTCCTGGTATGGTGCTGTAGGATCAGCATTGGACTATGAACCACAAGGTTGGAAGTTCAAACCCACCAGCTGCTCCTTGTAAACCCTATACAGGGTAGTCATCAGTCAGAACCAACTCAACAGCGCTTAACAACAACAAACTAGGAAGGAGCAGCTTGAGCCAATAGCATGGGAATAAAACAGAGCAGGAAACAGTTAATATTAGACACAATGAATCTAGGATGAAAACGGAAGAGTTAAGAAAAATGAAATCCTTCCAGGTGTGTACCAGGATAGTAAGGTAGACTTGGGAAGGTAGCAAGGACATACATTGAAAGGGCAGTTTATGGAAATTGCCTGAGATATTGTGGCAGGGAATTTGAGGAATAACAAAGGTAGAAAAATAAGAGATGGCAAGATTGGAAAGGTAAGAGAACAGGTAAGTTGGCAGTGACCAGGAATAAACAGCCCTTATATATGTGTGAGGAGACAAGATTGAAGTTGTCAAAGACTTCATTCTTCTTGGATCAACTATCAACATTCATGGAAGCAGCAACCAAGAGATCAGACAACATATTGCATTAGGCAAAGTAACAGGAACTTTTTTAAAAGTGTTGAAGAGCAAAGATGTCAGCTTGAGGACTAAGGTGCGCCTGACCCAAGCCATGATATTTTCAATAACCTCATATGGATGCGAAAGCTGGACAGTGAATAAGGAAGATCGTAGAAGAATTGATGCCTTTGAATTGTGGTGTTGGAGGAGAATACTAAAAGTGCCATGGGCTGCCAAAAGAACCAATAGATCTGTTTTGGAAGAAGTGCAGCCAGAGTGCTCCTTAGAGGCCAAGATGGCTAAACTTCGTCTCTCATACTTCGGACATATTGTCAGGAGGAGAAGGATATCATGTTTGGTAAGATGGAGGGTCAGAGAAAAAGAGGAAGACCCCCCAATGAGATGGATTGGCCAGGTGGCAGCATTGATGGACTCAAGTGTGGCAGCGGTAGTGAGGTTGGCCCAGGATCGGACATTGTTTCGTCTGCTGTGCATGAGGTCGCTATGAGTCGATTCCAACTCAATGGCACCTGACAACAACAACAACAACAACAACAACATATGTGTGAAAGGATCTGTGGTAGTATAGTGGTTACGAATCAGGCTGTGAACCTCAAGATTAACAGTTCAAAACTACTAGCAGTACAGCAGGAGAAAGATGAGGCTTTCTGCTCACGTAAAGATTTACAGCCTCGGAAACCCTGTACAGGGTCACTATGAGTCAGACCGACTTCACCGCACATAACCACCACCACCACCACCACCACCAATGTGTGGAGCTGTGGATTAATGTGCCAGACTGTAAAGCCATTTGAACTACAAATTCAGCAGTTCAATCTCACCAGCAGCTCCTTGGAAACTCTATACAGGGTCACTATGGACCTTGCACTTAACAACAACAACAACAACATAGTAAAGACCATCCTTATAACAAAAAATTATTACCTCCCATTTATTTGTCGTGACGCCCCCAATTCCAATCCTAATCCCATGGAAATGGTAGGGAGAGAAGAGAATCTTCCTCTTCTCCTATACTAAGTCTTGCCAGGGATGGTGGCACCCCTGTGTAGTCTATAGAGACTGTAGGTTGAAAAGCATTAAGCTGCCTCTTGTGGTGACACTGGAGAGCTCCCCATCCCTTAAAATCTAGATAAATATTGTTCAAATCCATAATCTATGCCTAATGGAAATGGAAAGACTTCTGCATTCATGTCATTACATTTTCATAATTACCTTCGTCCCAAGATGCAGTTTCCTCTAAACTAAGTAAACTTTCCATTTGGGTTGTTCCAGTTCCACACCATTTCAGCCCAGATGAGGAGCTCACTCCCTTCCTTGATAGTCATAAATTAATTACTCACACTTAATGTTAAAGTGTGTAGTGGACTTTACTGAAGGTTTTGGTAAATGGTTAGAATGTTTTTAGTAGAAAGCAGCTTCAATGAGATATAGGCACTGTAGGAGTCCTGGTTTGGCACTGCAGGATAAGCACTGGATTGTTAAACTAAAGGTTGGACGTTGAAGCACAGTAGCCACACTTCAGAAATCCTATACTGGGTGGCTATAAGTCAGAACTGACTCAACAGCTCTTACCAACAAATATAAGCACTGGACTGCTAAATTCAAGGCTGGCAGTTCAAACCTACCAACTGCTCTTTAGAAATCCTATACAGGGTCACTATGAGTTGGAACTGACTTGACAGCACTTAACAACAACAATATTTCTTGAAAGTTGTCCATGGGCAGTGCAAATAATTAACATATTCAGTTATTAACTGAAGGCTAGAATTTTGGGTCTACCCAGAGGTACCTCCAAACATAAGCCTGAAAATCTACTTGTGAAAAAAATCTGTCATTGAAAACTTATTGGAGCACAGTTCTATTCTGACACACGTTGTTGTTTTTGTTGTGAAGTGCCGTCGAGTCGGTTCCGACCCATAGCGACCCTGTATAGGGTTTCCAAAGAGTGACTGGTGAGCTTGAACCGCCATCCTTGCAATTCAAATGGCTTTGCAGTCTGGCACATTAACCCACAGCGCCACACCAGGACTCCATAGAGGCACCATAAGTCACAATTGACTCTACCACAACTGGTACTGGTGGGGTTCTTTTGTTATTGCTGTTTTTAACTTTTTATTGTGAATTGGGAGAAGGTTTACAGAGCAGATCAACCATTTTACACTCAACAAATCACATGTTTCTTTTCATCTCATTGATTGCAGTCTTCTCAATGTAACAACATCACTTATCTATCCCACTTTTCTCTCTTTCTTGTTTCCATTCCTCCTTCCTTCCTAACCTTTCTGACCTTTGTCCTTTGATAAATGCCACACTTATGATCTCAAATGGTTAACCATTCTATGGTGTGCGTACCTCACTGGCGTTGCTGCTCCCTTTATAGGTCTGTCTGTTACTTGGCTGAAAACTATGCCATGGAGGTGAGTTCAACTCCAGATCTGAAGGGTGACTTAGGGCCACAGTCTCAGGCTTCCACCAGACTCTGTCTAACCAGTAGGTCTGATCTTTTTTATGATTTTGAGCTGTGTTTAACATTTTCTCCTAGTCTACCTACTTACCTTCTATTGTGATCCCTTTCAGTGTAGTTGTTAGTGGTAGCTGGACTATCATCTAGTTCTTCTGGTCTTATGGTCATGGAGACTGTTGCTTCATGGTCCATTACTCCATTGGACTACTTGTTTCCATGTATCTTAGATTTCCATCATTCTTCTCTCCTCCAGATAGGGAGAGACCAATTGTTGCACCTTAGATGGCCAATCACTAGCTTTTAAGACCCCCAGTGGCTAACTTCAGAAGGAGGATAAAGAACGTTGTCTTTTTAGACTCTTATGACCATGATGTCTTCTAACACTATGGTCCTGAGCCCCCAGGCCTAGAAACTCATGCCCTCAAAGTATATGGTAGTGAGTAAGAAGTTTTTATCACTTTACCTGCTGTGTATTCTACCACATTCATGGATATATTTGCAGCACAGGTAAATACTCCTGTACAGATATCTTCTGCTAAATCTATATTGTTGTTGTTAGGTGCTGTAGAGTTGGTTCCAATTCATAGGGTCCCTGTATAGGGTTTCCAAGGAGGGGCTTGTCAGTTTGAACCACCAACCTTATTCTTCAAATTGACCTTACGGCCCAGTGTTTTATCCCACAGTGCCGCACACCAGGACATACTCTTCCTAACACCCATTCAGCCTGTGTGTCTATCCATGTATCTGTTGTTGTTGTTGTTAAGGGCCTTTGAATTAGTTTCCACTTATAGACACTGTATAGAGTTTTTGAGGAGGGGTTGGTGGGTTTGAATTGCTATCTTGCAGTTCAAATCCACCTTGCACCTACAGCACCACTCATTTTTTAAAAGTCTTCAAGCATGCCATCACTAAGGAATTTTCACAGGCCACTTCACCTAACATAGTGCTGGTCCTTGCATTATCCAGCAGATTCTGCCAACTTCCCCACCCCATGTCTCCTTTTCAGCTCTTTCAGATAGGATTTCCTATCCCTCCCTCCCCCAGGAAGAGCAGTATTCCTTAACTAGTCGATATTTTCTCCCACCACTGGACATTTGGCAATATCTAGAGGCAGTTTTTGGTTGTTTAAAACTCTGTGGGGGTGTTACAGGCCAGAGATGCTGCTAATAGCTTAGAATGCAGAGGATAGCCACTACCAACAAATAATTATCTGACAAAAAATATTGGTACTGCAGAAATGTTCATCTACAGCAAGTCCTGTCACTCCAGTGCTCATAAACCCAGGCTTGACGTTCACTGTCTTTATATGCCCACAATCTTTGAGGTGCTCAGCCAATTCAATCCAAGGGTGCCAATTCCTACTATGACACACAAAACCAGGAGTCCTGAAATTTTCTTCAACACAAATTGCTCTTCTTAAAAAAGTTGTGATTTTGAATAGGATTTTTCCTCAATACATATAGAATAAAGTTCTCATCCATACTCAAATTAGGTTCACTCTGCCAGAAAGAGATAGAAAGTAAAGAATGTAAATAGTGTGGGTGATTCTGCCCAACGTTTCACTAGAGCATATGCCCCAGAGGAGCGTGAGGAGATGTGAATCTGATGTTCCTTCAGCTGGTCCCAGTTCCCAAATTGCTCTCATAGTATGAGCATCTCACCATGCTGAGTGTGATTCAAGTGTTTAAAGATACTTTTTTTTTTTTTTTTTTTGGTACAACATGGCCCCTAAATGCAAGCCAACTACTTCATCAGGTGTTTAGCTGAGAAAACAGCAATCTGTTCCAAAGCTGGATGAAAAACTAGTTGAGTTGGATAGTATATCAGCCTCAAATGTTGTGCATAAAAATGGCCATGTATGTTGTACTCTAACAGTGATTTAAGGGAATTTTTTCCCCAAGAGTATTTCTGACTTGAATGATTTTTCACCTCACAGTCTGACTTTAGAACTAAACCTCATGTAAAATCCAATATCACACTGATGTTATTAACTGCCATTGAGTTGATTTTGACTCATAGCAACTCCATGTGTACAGAGTAGAACTGTACACCATCTGTTTTTCAAGGGTTTTCAAAAGCCTATCACCAGGTTTGTTTTCCGAAGTGCCACTGGGTGGTTCAAACTGCCAACCTATTGGCCAATCACAGAGTGATTAACTGTTTGTGCCACCCAGGGGTGAAAGTAGAGATCTTAGGCTAGAACCTTGGGGTATATTACAGGTTAGGATGATAAGAAGGAAGAGAAAAGAAAAAAATAAAATGGTGAAGATATAAGAGCAAAGAGGGCAAAGACAGCACATCTATTTTGTATCAAATGTAAGGGACATCTATTATATAATTGAAAGGAAAAGTTTATTAATTTTATTAAGGGAAGCATGTGTCACATGGAGCTGAAAAAAAACAAAACAAAACACTGCCATTGAGTTGATTCCAACAGCCACTCATAGAGACCCTGTATAGGGTTACTGAGGTTGCAAATCTTTAAGGGAAAAGAAAGCTTTATTTTCCTTCCATCAAGTGTTTGGTGGATTTGAACTGTTGACCTTTTGATTAGCAGTCCAGTACTTGTCTTACATTTCTACCAGAGCTTGGCTTGTTATAATATTGACTTTTCAAAGACATTACTTTGAAATGTAGGATCAAGATCTGGAAAATTACAATATAATGCCTTTTGCATTGCTAAGTCTCTTTTCTTATGTGTAAAATATGCAATTTTTGCCAAATAACCATATTTTTATTTTACTGATGAAGACCAAAGACTACGGCCTTCTATTACCGATTGCACCTCAGTGTTAAACAAAAATCCTCACAACTGGACCAATAAATAGCATTATGATAAGTGGAGAACAGTTTGCTTGTACTCACATTCAACGCTCCTGGAATTAGCACTCAAAAAATAAAACAATGCATTTCATTGGACAAATCTTCTGTACAAGACCTCTTTGAAGTCTTGAGAAGCAGTACTGAGGACTAAGGTGCACCTGACCCAAACCCTGACATTTTCAATCACCACATATACATACATGTGAAAGTTGGACAATGAATAAAGAAAGTCACAGAACAACCAATGCACTTGAATTATGGTCTTGGTGAAAAATATTAAAAGTATAATGGAATGCCAGAAGAACAAACAAACCTGTCCTTGGAAGAAGTAAAGCCAAAATGCTCTTTAGAAGCGAGGATGGCAAGACTTCATCTCTCATTATCTAGACATTTGGTCTGGAGGGATCAACCAGTCCCTGAAGAAGAACATCATGGTGGGTAAAAAACGGAGGATCAATGAAAAAGAGAAAGACCCTAAGGAGATGAATAACAGCAACCATGGGCTCAAACATAGCAGTTGTAAGGATGGCACAGGATTGTACTGTGTTTAAGTTTATTGTGCATAAGGTCAAAATCAACTAGCTGTCACCTAACAACAACAAGATGTTAGCTTGATTTTTTTTTTGTTTTTAATTTAAGAAACCATCAGTTGCATGCCATAAATTCTAAACAATTTGCTTAAATATTAAACAGCAAGTAACAATAGCAGTTCTTACAGGTGTTCCTTTGAAGTCTGTGTTTACATTGTGTGTGCAAGTGGCTTTGTGTATGCATATAAATGGAATGGTTGAAAATGGGCAGTCTCTATGTCTCTCTAACTTTGCTGGTGCACATCTTGCAGGTGAGCTACTGTCAATAGTTTGTAATGGAGACTATTCTACTGATTGTTAAGACGAGATAGGGAAAAGGAAAATTAACTCATAAATACTGCATGGGTCAAAAAATTTTGTGTGAGGTTTTGAAAGATAAATTCTATAGCAATCATTTTAGAAATTCCCATTTTAATTAAATACAATATTTTCAAAAGTGTGCTCTGGTGCATGGCATAGGCTTTCTAACTTGGGAACTCTTCTGAATAATGCACTAAATAAAGGGAAAATTGTTCTCTACTAAGTACTATTTTCAGCACATAAAATTTTATAATGATTTTCTTTCATTTGGGTACAAATTGAATCTATGGATATTTTCTCTGGACCAAATTGTCACACTTTGCAGTCAAGATGTAAGAATAACAGTCCTTTAGTTCAATCCTCTTAGAATGTCTCACTTCTGAAAAGCAGTTTAGAATGTGGAATCAGAGAAATTAAATATTGGAAAGCATGTAGGGATAGGAAAGAGTTATCTAGTACATTTCAGTTGTTTTATCCAACAGCACTAAGAGGGGGGGAAATGTGTCATTAAAGTAAAAAAATTTAAATGTTTGAAACAGAATTTAAATCAGGTTCTGTGGGGTCCTTTAGTCCACATCCTTCAATAGACAACATACAGTTCAACTACCTTAACTCAATAAAGAATTCAGTAACACTGTTCCCTAGTATAAATACATTGAAATGCCACTCTAATGCTATTCACTATTGACATATTCTACCTGAACATTCCTCTTCTGTATTAACTCAGTTAGACAGGGCAAGGCAGTAACATATAAATTCCCAAATCTCATGGGATTGCATGCAATTGGAATTTATTTTACATTCACATCAAAGTCCAGTGCAGGTCAAGCAACTCTCTTTGGAAATTTTCCTCAAAACGTCACTCAGGGATCCAGTCTTCCATAAAGTGATGCTGACATCCTGAACTCAAAACTTCCCATGCATTCTTGAAAAGAGAAGCAAGAGCTTGTCCTGGTACTAACCAACTGAATGTCAGCCCAGCCTTAACCCTGTCCTGTGGTGTTCTGATAGGGATACTAATGGAGAATGTGAATTCCTGCATGTTCTCTGTGTTAATATACAAGCAGAAGGCCAGACAATTGCTCTCTCCCCATATTAAGTATATTGTTGTTGTTGTTTTTAAGTGCCATCGAGTTGGTTTCGACCCATAGCAACCCTCTATCGGGTTTCCGAGGAGCATCTAGTTAGTTTGAACTACTGACCTTGCTGTTCAAACTAACTTTACAGTCCAACACATTAACCCACAGCATCAGGATGCCATGTTAAGTATAGATTAAGACTTATGCATGTGAAAGTTGGATAGTGAATAATGAAGACCATAGAAGAATTAATGCATTTGAGTTATGGTGTTGGAGGAGAATATTAAAAGTATGGATTTCCAAAGAATCTGTGTTGCAAGAAATACAGCCAGAATGCTCCTTGGAAGCCAGGATGGCCAGACTTCATCTCTCATACTTCAGACATATTATAAGTAAGGACTAGTCCCTGGATAAGGACATCATGCTTGGTAAAGTGGAAGGTCAGAGACAAAGACGATGACCTCCAAGGATATGGATTAGCACAGTGGCAGCAACGATGAGCTCAAACTTAGCAACAATTGTAAGGTTGGTGCTGGACAGGGCAGTGTTTCAGTCTGTTGTGCATAGGGTTGCTATGAGTTGGTGATGACTTGATGGAACCTAACAGCAACAGCAACAAGATCTGTGCATGTATTGTTGTTAATGGTATGATTCAGTGCTGATGACTCAATGGCACCTAACAAGAAGAAGATCTGTGTATATATTGTTGTTAATTGCAAAGACTACTAATTATCCATGCCATATATACTTTCCTCTTCTTTTAGTCATAGAACTCTACTTCTAGTTGGGCATATGACCACTCATTGTTTCTTAAAATTTTCTCTGGCTAGTAGGATATAAGCAGAATTTATAGGTTTTTGATTTTTTGATAGAATATTGTGAACCTGGTGTTGGTGATTCAGCCACCAACATAAAGATGACGACAACAGTGTATGGGATGGAGGAACAACAATGGGTTACTAAAGACCTCAAGCTGTAGAACCACCCAGTGATCCACTCTGAACCAAACTCATATTTCTTGATTTTCATGTGTGATAATTTCATTTCTTTCCTATGTGAACAAGTCTAATTTGAACATCTCTTTGTATAAAAGTTTCACCTGTACGTGTCTAGTATACCAGGTATATATGAAACACCTGAAGATTATTTCTAGGTTAAAGATCAGCATATTAACAAATAAGCTGAGTGGAGTAATGGTTAAACTCTATCCAATTTGGACTAAGCTATTTTCTCTAGAATGACAGTCAAATACTTAATAATTCAAACAACATAGGCTAGCCAATCAGAGTAAGTAATGACTTAAGATGCATATGTAGTGATTTATATCAGTCCTACCTCTGGCTGTTAAAAGGTGATTAGATTTAATTAGGGTAAGAAAGAAGAGATTAGAAAGCAATCCAGTAATTAGTACCATTGGAATAAACTGAACTTAAATTGCCCTGTTCCAAGGATCTACTACAATTACCTATGTGAGCTTTTCTCATTGCTCTGGAGTGTTTTTTCATTCCTAAAGATCTGAAAAAAACAGTGTGATCCTTAAAATCTATTTGAAGTGCAAGATCCATGGTTCAAGTTTATCAGCTGCTCCTCAGAAACCCTATACAGAGTTGCTAGTGTTGGAACCGACTCCACAGCACTTAACAACAACTGTCCACAGCAAACCATGAAATGGGATTGTTTACCACTTCTCCTCTAGATGGTGTTTGTACCTGGATTCCCTGAAGCCATTCATGTTTGGGAGATATTAAAAGTAGATAGTTGATATGTTAAGATTTTCTTTCCTCAAACTTTGGGGTAAACAGTGACTATAATAACCAGGCTATAATCATGGGCATGACACCACTAGGTGATAAAAGTCCTATTTCTCATGTTTACAACTCCCTCCCTCTCTAAAAGTAAACCCCATCAAGAAACTGGAATGCTTCTCTCCCACGCAAGTTTTTATACCTCTTTGGTGAATATGACAAAATGTCCACATCTATAAAGATGGTGAGGGGATTGACTACATTGGAGCTTGTGACATTCTTATATGCTTGAAATATTTTATGACATAATATTTATCACAACCACTCTTCTGTCAGTTTGTCATATTGTGGTGGATTGTGAGTTGCTGTGATTCTGGCAGTTATGCCACAGGTATTTTAAATATCAGCAGAGTCACCCACGGTAGACAGGTTTCAGATGAGCTTCCAGACAAAGACAGACTAGGAAGAAAGAGAGATGAACTACTTGCAAATATTTAGTCAGTAAAATCCTTATGAATAGCAGAGAAATACTGTCAGATACAGTGCCAGAAAATGAGCCCCTCAGGTTGGAAGCACTCAAAATGTGACTGGGGATGAGCTGCCTCCTCAAACTAGAGCTGACC
>NW_006408673.1:1870198-1872544 GCF_000296735.1 Chrysochloris asiatica | reverse complement strand
TTAATATGAATCTGGGAAATTTGGAAATTGTCAAAAATGAAATGAAACACATAAACATTGATATCTTAGGCATTAGTGAGCTGAAATGGACTGGTATTGGCCATTTTAAATCTGACAACCACATGGTTTCCTATGCCAGGAATGACAAATTGAAGAGGAATGGTGTTGCATCCATTGTCAAAAAGAACATACCAACATCAGTCATGAGGTACAATGCTGTCTGTGATGGGATAATATCCATGCGCCTACCGGAGGACCAGTTAATACCACTATTATTCAAATTTATGCACCAATCTCTAAAGCCAGTGCAAATGAAATAGAAGAATTCTATCAAATTCTTCCATCTGAAATTGATCAAACATGCAATCAAGATGTATTGCTCATTACTGGTGATTGGAATGCAAAACATAGGAGCAAAGAGGAGGAAGGATCAGTAGTTGGAAAATATGGCCTTGGTGATAGAAAGGATGCTGGAGATTGCACGATAGAATTCTGCAAAATCAATGATTTGTTCATTTCAAATACCTTCTTTAGACAGCATAAGAGATGATTGTACACATGGACCTCACCAGATGGTATACACAGAAATCAAACTGACTACATCTGCAGAAAGTAACAATGGAAAATCTCCATATCATCAGTCAAAACAAGGCTGGGGCAGATTGTGCTACAGACCATCAATTGCTCATATCTAAATTCAGACTGAAGCTGAATAAAATGAAAACAAGTCCATGAGAGCCAAAATAGGACTTTGAATATATCCCACCTGAATTTAGAGACCATCTGAAGAACAGATTTGATATATTAAACACTAAAGACCAGAGACCAGAAGAGTTGTGGGATGACATCAAGAGCATCATACAGAAAGAAAGCAAAAAGTCATTAAGAAGTCAAGAAAGAAGGAAAAGATCACAATGGATGTCAGAAGAGACACGGAAACTTGCTCTCCAGTGTAGAGATGGTAAAGCAAATGGAAGAAATGAGGAGGTCCAAGAGCTGAACAGAAAATTTCAACAGTCAGCTCGAGAAGACAAAAAGTCAAATATTACAACAAAATGTGCAAAGATCTAGAGTCAGAAAATGAAAAAGGAAGAACATGCTCAGCATTTCTCAAGCTAGGGAAACTGAAGGAAAATCTAAGCCTCAATTTTCATTACTGAATGATTTTCTGGGCAAATTATTGAATGATGCCAAAATCATCAAGAGAAGATGGATAGAATACACAGAGTCACTGTACCAAAAGAAAATGGTTGATGTTCAACTGTTTCAAGAAGTAGCATATGATCAACAGCCAATGATACTGAAGAAAGAAGTCCAAGGTGTGATCCTTAAAATTTGAAGGATTTGGCAAAGAACAAGGCATTAGGAATTGAGGGAACAAATTTGAAATCTTTCAAGAAAGTGAGGTGGCACAGGAGGCACTCACTCATCTCTGCCAAGAAATTTGGAAAACAACTATCTGACCAATAAAAACAGTAACAATATCTAAGAAATACTTTATTCTTTGTAATATCTACAATTAAATATTAATATAGCAATATGTAAAAAGCAGTCAAAACTCTTCATTGGTTTATCACAATTGTTGTTTTTATCATTATTAGGTGTCATCAAGTCAGCACTGACTCTTAGCGACCTTATGCACAACAGAACAAAACATTGCCTGGTCCCGTGCCAACTGCACAACCATTGCTACATTTGAGCACACTTTTGTTGCCAGTATGCTAATCCATCTCACTAGGGCTCTTCCTCTTTTTATCTGTCCCCTTACCAAATATATCCTTCTCAAGGTACTGGTCCCTCCTGATAGTATGTCCAAAGTATGAGAGACAAAGTTTGGCCATCCTGGCATTCTGGCTGTACTTCTTCCAACACAGATCTGTTTGTTTTTTTGGCCGTTCTTTTAGTATTCTCTTTCAACATCATAACTTAAATGCATCAATTCTTCTATGGTCTTTCTTATTCACACTCCAACTTTCACATGCATATGAGGTTATTGAAAATTCTATAATTTGGGTCAGGTGCACCTTAGTCCTCAGACTAACATCTTGAACACTTTAAAGAGGGCTTGTGCAGCAGATTTGCCTAATGCAGTAGTACGTCATTTGAGTTCTTGACTGCTGCTTCCATGAGTGTTAATGGTTGATCTAAACAAAATTAAGTCTTTGACAACTTCGATTTTTTTTCCATTTATCATGATGTCTATTGGTCCAGTGGTGAGGATTTTTGTTTTCTTTACATTGAGGTGCATCCCATACTAAAGTAACCATTTTAATTCCCCTTTGCTTTCCGCAAGCAAGGTTATATCATCTGCATATCACAGGTTGTTAATGAGTCTTCCTCCAATCC
>NW_006408673.1:1868014-1869278 GCF_000296735.1 Chrysochloris asiatica | reverse complement strand
TTTTTTTTTTTTTTTTTTTTTTTTAAGTCTAGTTGGCTCCAAGTCAAGTTTGAATTTAAGTAACATGAAGAAGATAGCTTTAGTTTTATTGGATCTGGGTTGAATTTCATTTTTCAACTCTTAAGAAAGTAAAATCTAGATTGTCAACATCAATTCGAATGGACAGGTGAAACTTTTATAAAAGTAAGCAGGAAGCTTACTTTTAGGTGGGGAAAATATGGGGAATCCTCTCATATGATAATTAGTCAAAAACTAGGAGGGGTCATTATGCCTTTGGCAAAAGCTCCTCTTGTTCAGTTGATCTAATCTTTCATTTTGACTGGAGGAAAACTAAAGTGAAGTGGCATCAGTTAAAATATGTCTCAAGAGTAAAGAGCTATTTTTCATGACATATTCAGGATAAGCCACCCACTGAGTTCATTCCAACTCAGAGAGTAGAACTGCTTCCTAGGGTTTCTGAGACTCTGACAGGGGCATATAGCCTGGTGTTTCTCCCTTGAGCAGCTGATGTGTTTAAACCACTGACCTTGTGGTTACCAATCCAATGCTTATCCTACAGTGCCAGCGGGGTTGCTTACACTCATGATACCTACTGCCATCAAGTCAATTCAGACTCATAGTGACTCTGAATAGGGTTTCTGGACTTGTAAATCTTTATAGGAGGAGATAGCCTCATCTTTCTCCCAACAACCAGCTGATGGGCTTGAATTGCTGACCTTTTGATTAGCAGTCCAATGATTTTTCTACATGCTACCAATGTGATCTAGGCTTGACCACAGTAAATACATGCAGAATACTTGAAGGAATGTAGTCCATCAATTTTCAACACCTCAAAATAAACCAAAGTTAGTACCTTAATATAATAAGATAATAATCTACTAGGTTCTTTAAAACTGAATAAACTTGGTAAAATATATCCCAAATACCAGTTTATGTGAAGAATCAACTGACTATTAACTATTAACCGTCAACATATAGTCTTGGGGCTTTGTGTTGAAAGAAAGAAGGTTGTCCTTGACACCAGCTAGCAAACTGTGTTATTCCTGCTGTAGGTTAATACGCTGGAGTGCAAGGTCTGTATGAACTGCAAGGTTGCCAGTTCAAGTTCACCAGCCACTCCTTAAAAACCCTATACAGGATCATTATGAGTTGGAATTAACTCTATAGCACTTAACAACAATGTGTCTCTGGTAGTGGTGTTGTTTATGTGCCCTGGAGTTGCTTACAACTCATAGTGACCCTGTATAGGATTTCCAAGGCTGTA
>NW_006408673.1:1854590-1858029 GCF_000296735.1 Chrysochloris asiatica | reverse complement strand
AGCTCTTTCTCTTCATTTTGAGTTGTTCCCAATTAACAGATGAAGTTCTCATGGGCTTTACTCCCATGGGCTTTACTCCATTCCTGTTATCACCGTCAACTCTCCTTTGAGGAGTCAGCTCTTCCCCATTCTCATTTTAAGTGCCTTCCAACCTGAGGGGCTCATTTTCCAGCACTATATCTGACAGTGTTTCTCTGCCATTCATAAGGTTTTCAGTGACTAAATATTCTGAAGTAGTTTGTCCCTCTTTCTTCCTACAAATTCCTATAGGAATCTGTAGACCTCCTATTTAACACTGTATGACATCCTCTTTCTTCTATCACCTATTCATTCCCTGCTTCTCTTCCTTTCCCCATCATATTCAGGCAGCATTTGTTAGTAATAACTTAAACTCTGCAATTGTTTCATTTTCTCTACTCAATACCAAAGCCCACTGAGTCAGTTCCCAATCATAGTGATCCTATGAGACAGATAGAACTTCCCTATAAGGTTTCCAAGGTTGTAATCTTTACAGAAGTAGACTGCCACATTTTTCTCCCAAGGAGTAGCTGCTAGCTTCAAACTACCAACCTTTTGATTAGCAGCCAAGTACTTAACACTGTGCTACCAGGGCTCCTTAGCCTAGAGCTATGCTTCTCAAAACTTAGCCTTAGATCACCAAAATTAGCCACCCGTAGGGTACTTGTTAGTACCCTACAAATATTTGCACACCACCCCAGATCTATTGAATGAGACATTTTAGGGGTATGGCCTAGCCATCAGTTTTAACATGCCTTAATGATAAAATGGTTAAGCTTTGGCCTGTTAACTGAAAGGTGGGTTTAGAACCCACCCAGCTCCTCTACTGGAGAAATATCTGGTGATCTGCTTCTATAAAGATCACAGCCTAGAGACTATATGGGGCAGTTCTACTCTGTCACATGAGGTTGCTATGAACTGGTAGCACACCATCACCTCCACTGCCACCACCACCAGTTAACTTAAATACATGCTTAAATTGGACAACCATTGCTCTAGGGAAGATCATTCTTAGAAATATGAAGTGTTTGAGAACTCTAGCTGAAGTTCTCATTCTCCAGAAACTTCAAAAATCCTTTAACTTAGCAGTTTAATCTTTACCCCAACCCCTAAAGGGAATCTCTCCCAGAGAAACTGAGTTTCTATGGAGAACCTCTGAGGGTAGATAGGTAACATTTTTAAGAATGTTTCCTAGATCTGAGTACTGTGTTAGTGTGTATCTGTTGTGGCACCTCAACAAAATCTAAATTTAGAAAGATTAGTGTGTCATGGCTCATAAGTTTAGTAAATGATGGAGGCAGGATCAACGCGTTTGCAAACTATTTCTACTCTATTGTTCACTTTACTACTCCTACAAAATCAGGGGGAAAAACTAAACAGTTGTTGTCTAGTCACTCCCAACGCATTGCCAGTTTGGAAAAAGGAGAACTTCTCCAATGCAATTTCATACTGTGACTTTTTGGAGACATACTACCAGATATTTTTGCCAAGGCACCTCTGTCGTTGTTAAGTGATGTCAAATCATTTCTAACTTATTGCAACCCTGTATAGGGATTCCAAGGTGCAGCTTGTGAGTTTGAACCACTGACCTTGTGGTCTAGTGCTTATTCTACAACACCAACCCAGGACTCATAAGGACCTGTAGGCAGGTTCAAACAACCAATCTTTCAGTTAATAGCTGAATATGTAACCATTTATGACACTAAGGGTTTCCTTGGTCTTGAGAAAAAAGTAAACCCCAAACCAAACCCATTGTAATCAGGCTGATTCCAACTAGAGGACAGTGTAGAATGGCCCCAAAGTTTACCAGACTGCTATCTTCACAGGACACTATCATGAAGGGACTGGTGGGCTTGAACTGCCTACCTTACAGTTAGCAGCCAAGAGCTTAACCTCTGTGCCATCAGGGCTCCTTATTATGTGTAAAAGGGTGGTGAAATATAGGTCTAGTCTGGAAGTTTCTACTTACATTTTTCATTAAGGAGATTGAACAATGGAACTCTTTCTTGCACTTGGGTTTATTAAATTTTCTAAAAAAGTTAGTGTTTGCTTGAAGTTTTCAGTAAGTTCCTCTAATTATCTTGATTTAGCTACTGGGTTTATTGCTTGCTAATATACCATTTCCACCACTCGTCTGTCACTTTGTTGTACTGTGGTGGCTTGTATGTTGCTGTAATTCTGGAAGCTATGCCACCAGTAATTTATATGCCAGCAGGGTTACCCATGGTAGACAGGTTTCAGATGAGCTTCCTGATGAAGACTAGGAAGAAGGAGTTAGAGTTACTTCCAAATGTTTAGTCACTGAAAACCTTATGAATAGCAGAGAAACACTGTCAGATATAGTGCCGGGAAATGAGCCCCTCAGGTTGGAAGGTACTCAAAATGCGAATGGGGAAGAGCTGCCTTCTCAAAGTACAGTTGACCGTGATGACGAGAATGGAGTAAAGCCTGTGGGAGAAAAGTCCATGGGACCTTCATTTGCTGATGGGGCACAACTCAAAATGAAGAGAAACAGGTGTAAACATCCACTAATAACAGGAACATGGAATGTACAAAGTAGGAATCTAGGAATATTGGAAGTTGTCGAAAATGAAATGGAACTCATAAACATCGATATCTTAGGCTTTAGTAAGCTGATATGGACTGGTATTGGCCATTTTGAATCTGACAACCACATGGTTTCCTATGCCAGGAATGACAAATTAAAGAGGAATGGTGTTGCATTCATTGTCAAAAAGAACATATCCAGATCAGTCATGAGGTACAATGCTGTCTGTGATAGGATAATATTCATGTGCCTACAGGGAAGACCAGTTAATACCACTATTATTTAAATCTACGCACCAATCACTAAAGCCAGCGAGGATGATATAGAAGAATTCTACCAACTTCTTCAATCTGAAATTGATCAACCATGCATTCAAGATGTATTGATCATTACTGGTGGTGATTGGAAAGCAAAGGCTGGGAGCAAAGAGGAAGCATCAGTAGTTGGAAAATATGGCCTTGGTGATAGACAGGATGCTGGAGATCGTATGACAGAATTCTGCAAAATCAATGATTTGTTCATTTCAAATGACAGCTTAAGAGAATTATACACATGGACCTCACCAGATGGAATACATAGAAACCAAATTGAATGCATCTGCAGAAAGAGATATCATCAGTCAAAACAAGGCCAGGGGCAGATTGTGGAACAGACCATCAATTACTCATTTGTAAATTCAGACTGAAGCAGAACAAAATGAAAACAAGTCCATGAGAGCCAAAATATGTCCTTGAATATATCCTACCTGAATTTAAAGATCATTTGAAGAACAGATTTGATACATTAAACACTAAAGACAGAAGACCAGAAGAGCTGTGGGATGACATGAAGGACATCATACAGAAAGAAAGCAAAAAGTCATTAAGAAGACAA
>NW_006408673.1:1846831-1852900 GCF_000296735.1 Chrysochloris asiatica | reverse complement strand
TCATACTTTGGACATATTGTCAGGAGGTACCAGTCGCTGGAGAAAGATATCATGTTTGGTAAGATGGAGGGTCCGAGAAAAAGAGGAAGACCCCCAGAGAGATGGAATGGCCAAGTGGCAGCATCAATGGGCTCAAGCATGGCAACAATAGTGAGGTTGTCCCAGGATCGGGCAGTGTTTCGTTCTGCTGTTCATAAGGTCGCTATGAGTCAGTACCAACTCGGTGGCACCCAACAATAGCAACAATATGCCATTGGGGAGCATAGTGGCTTCATATGATAAGCATTGAACTGCAAACCGCAAGGTCAAAGATTTGAGTCTGCCCATCACACTATGGGAGAAAGATGAGGCATTTTGTTCCTGTGAAGATTTAAAGCCTCAGAAACTCTATACAGGATTGCTATGAGTTGGAACCAACTTGATGGTCCTTAAAAATGGCAAATATATCATATAGCATTTATTGGCGAAATGATAAGTATATATGACATTGCATTCTGTTCTTTGGCAATTATCATTGAGTTATAACAATTTTATAATAAAGGTATTTTTATTATAAAGGCAATTTAAAAATTGCTGATTATATTTTCAAATAAAATACCCGTTCATGTGTTACTCAAATCAGATATTAAAACAACATAATTTATAAAGGAATAGAGAAATTTATATGCTAAAAGCATGTCATTATAAAAATTTATTTTTTGGCAAAATTTTCTTCTGTGAGATATATAATTGTAAAAATGTAGTTTTAGATTAAATTAAAACAACAAAGCAAAGATTACATTTATAATGCATTATTTAAAAAACCCAGGGTTTTCAGTGCATGGCGCTGCGGATTAAGGAGCTGTACTGCAATGTAGGTTTGAACTGCAAGGTCAGAAACCCTCCATGGCACTTAACAACAACAAAGTTAGTCTTTCACGCATGCAGGCCATCGCCACGGTCTTCAAATATTAGTATCGTAAATCTGCTCAGCCTCCACTTAGAAGACCTCAGAGACGTGTTTCACCACATTGATGGTGAAGGCCATTAAAGACAGTTTTTATTTTTATGTTTTAAGTAACAGACTAGGTTAAAAGGAAATGTGTCTTTTTGATTTGATAAAATATTAAAGTCAAACTATAATCAGCATGGTAGTGGTGGTTGGTGGTTATGTGTCGTGGAGTCGGTTCTGACTCATAGAGACCCTGTACAGTATTTCTGAGGCTGTAAATCTTTATGGGAGCAGAAAGCCTCATCTTTCTCCCACTGAACAGCTGATAGTTTCGAACCACTGACTGTGAGGTTAGCAGCCCGATTCGTAACCAGTACGTTACTAGACCTCCTTAATCAGCTTAAGTATCTCAAAATAGAAAGTGGTATAAATGTTAATAATTGATGTGGCATATACCTTCTGTGTAGAAAGTATTCATATATGCTTCATTTTTACATGAGGATCTTTAATGTAAAAAATGTATGCATTAATAAAGCCTTATAATTCTCTTTGAAAAACTATCAAAAGTGAGATATTTGCACGTGACATTTAGTTTGTGCTAAGGAAGAAGAAAGGATTCTAACCTCAATTTTTAATGAAATTGCATATGTCTATTGACAAAAGTCCTTTCAAGCAATTAAAAATTCTTCTTAGTGAAAGAGCTAATAGATTGGTGCCCCCAAAAGGATGAGATAAAATAAATGCAATTAAATAAAAATACAGTTTTATATGTTGTTGTTGTTAAGTGCCATTGAGTTGGTTTCAACTCATAGTGACCCTGTATAGGGCTTCCAAGGAGGGTCTGGTGAGTTTGAACCACTGACCTTCTGGTTCAAATTGACCTTGCAGTCTACTGCTGTATCCCACAGCGCATAAAATTGCATAAATTTCCTCCAGTGTACCAGCTAGATGAAATGGGAACTAAGAGTATACTCTCCTACCATACTTGGGACAAACTTAAAATTTAAATTAGGTCCTCAAAATGAGGTAGAAGACCTCGGAATGTTATGGATCAGGGGGTTGCTTTAGCAATGTATCATTACTTGCTTCCCGTGGAACGAAAATCACTCAGTTTAGGGAGACTACAGGTGGAATGGAAATTTGACACTTGCAGAGATTTAGTTTTAGTTTGCTTTGCAATGCATTACCCATAGAAAATTTACCTCTATCTTTAGGAATAAAGATGACATCTGTCATGCAATTTCTTGCATTTTTCTGTCTGCTGTTCCTAGTGTCACTTAGCTGTCATGTGATAACCTCCCTTTATACACTCTAATGTTGGGGGAAATATTTTATTGACTTCAGGTACTCCAGATGACTATTCTTGACCTGTTATTTTTCTTGTTAAATGTTGTGGAGTCTGTTCCGACTTATAGAGACCCTGTATAGGGTTTTTAAAGAGAAGGATGCCTCTTCTTTCTTCCTTGATTCTTCACCTACATTACACATTCTTTTATTAGGACTTTCTGCTTCTGACATTGAACAATCTCTTTCCAAATAAAGTCATATATGTATTATATGTACATAGTCATTTCCCAGACCACAACCCACTTCTGTCAAGTCAATTTTGACTCACAATAATCCTGTAAAGCAGAGTAAAAGTGTTCCATAGGGTTTCCACTGCTGTAGTCTTTATGGGGAGTCCTGGTGTGACGCTGTGAGCTAATGCACTGGACTGCAAAGTTGGTTTGAACTGCAAGGTTGGTGGTTCAAGCTCACCAGCCGCTCCTTGGAAACTCTATATAGGGTTGCTATGGGTCAGAAAAAACTCGACATCATTTAACAGCAAGAACAACAAATCTTTATGGTGGCATCCTTGTATGGCGCTGCAGGATAATGCACTGGACCACAAGGTCTTTTATAACCGAAAGGTTACAGGTTCACACTCACCAACTGCTCCTCTGAAACCCTATACAGGGTCACTATGAGTCAGGACCAACTTGATGGCACTTAACAAGAAATCTTTATAGGAGCAGACTGCTAAATCTTTGCCTCCACATGTTGTTGTTGTTAATTGTTTTCTAGTCAGTTACAACTCATAGCAACCCTGCATAGGGTTTCTGAAACTGTGTATCTTTTCCAGAGTTGAAAGCCTCATCTTTTTCTCCATAGAGCTCAGCTGCCAATCAGTATGTGGTTTCTTCTCCCCACATTAGGTTAGGTTAAGTGCCTTCAAGTCAGTTCCAACTCATAATGACCCTGTATAGGGTTTCCAAAAGGAGCTCTGGTAGTGGTTACGAATCGGGCTGTGAACCTCAGGGTCAGCAGTTCGAAACTACCAGCTGTTCCGTGGGAGAAAGATGAGGCTTTCTGCTGCCGTAAATACAGCCTCGGAAATCCTGTACAGAGTCGCTATGAGTCGGAACCGACTCCACGGCACTTAACAACAAGGTTTTCCAAGGAGCAGCTGGTGGGTTTGAACTGCTGATCTTGCAGCGAAACCAACCTTGCAGTCCAGTGCTTTATCCTACACCACCACAACCCACTTGGCTTCATTTTATGTGGATACCTTATTGCCTGCCCTCAATGCATTATTAACATTTTACACTACAACAAAATAAAAAAATTTTAAAGTTTTTTTCCCTAGCTAAACATGTAAATCCTGAAGCATTTTGATTCTTTGTAATCGTCTTTGTTAGAGTAAAAAAAAAAAAAAGTGTTGATCAAAATGTTTTTACTGACAGCTGTTAAAATGCTGCTAAAAATATAGTGCCAAGTACTGAAAAGATAACTGCTCCTATGAAGTCCTAATGAGAAATTCTAAATGAGTTTTTCATCAAGTTCAATAGACTCTTAGGTTTTCCACACTGACCCTGCATTGTTTCACTTTTCAGTGGTTGTTACTGTACATAGTATCAGAGAAACAAGCTCCATGGATAATTCTAATGAGCACACAAACCAGGCAGTTATTTATGTAAGATTAGCACAGTTATTTCAAGGTGATGAGTTTCCTGTACTAAATCAAGACTATATGAGAAAAAGAGGAGAAATTAAAAATGTCTTTATTTTATTAAAATATACTGCTCTAAGTTCCCTCCCCCTTTTCAACTACTGTACATTATTTCTAAATTTAGAACATCAGTGTAGGCACAGTGAAATCTGATTTGCTTCTAATAATATGGCATACTAATTGTGATGCATGTGCTGTTTGGTGCTCTGTCATCTCAAAATCTGGCCAGAGAAATGTATTAGGCTTGCGTATTTTCTATTTAAAATGAGTTCAAATAGAATTAAAGTAGATAGATGACTAAATAGTTAAGTAAACAAATACAGAATATTTGTAAACAAATATGAATAACCAACGCTAATAAAAAATATTCCATGCAGTTTAGAAAATTGAGCTTGGACTATTTTTTATATTAACAAAACCCTGATATATTTTGTATTTATCTTTTGGTCCACAATTTCTTATTTACTTGCAGTGTTTATAAACTGTAACATGTGTGTTTTGCAATAAACAAAGAAGTTCTATCTTATATTATTACTCTATTCATACTCTCTCTTCAACAACCCCCTCCTTTCTCTCTCTGATGCTCTCTTTCTCAACTCTTTCCAACAGCTGGTAAGAGACTGGGGGGTGGGGGGAGCCTAGGTTTTTAAAAAGGAAAAGAAAAAAAAAAAATGCTAGCATAGCCAAGCTTCTTAATGTAAGTTAACTATGACCACATGCTTAGCCTTTAATTTTTTAAAAATATTAATCACAATTAAATTATATGATAACTAATGGTCTTTACTTTCTTGCCAGTAAAGATATGAGATACATGTCATATTTCAAAATATATTGTTAATTTATTTTAGTTTAAGACTTCACAGTTTAAACAATTCCATGCTTACCCCTACCCCTACCCTATCCCAGTGTCAGCTGTTGGAGAAATGGAATCAGGAACAGGGAACTAAGGGTTGGTTCTGCTAAAACTGAAAGAAAAAGCAAGGGAGGATTTTTTCCAACACAAACTTAGATGATATTAGGCTTTGTATCTGAAGTTATATAATAGAGGATGTGATGTCACACATGTAAATTGCAAACGCTGAGTCGTGCACTTTACTGTGGCAAACCTCAGGGAGTTTGACACTAATGGGATGGGGGAGGGAGGTGTCCTGCGGATCAGCGACTGTGAAGGAGGGTGAACAATTGTCAAAAGGAAAGACTTCTGATATCGCTTCAAATTTAAGATACAGCTGCATAGGAAATGAGGTTAAGGTCTGTATTATTAACATTTTTATTTCTTAAAAACAAATTGCTATTCTTTAGCAAATAAAAATATTTGCTGATCTAAAAGGATGAAAGAACAAACTTTGTTAAGAACTTAAAAAACAACTTAGTAATGACATGACATCCCTAGGAATATACAAGTTGATAGGACTCTTTGTTATTGAACATCAGAATGCAGAGAATTCAAATAACCAGAAAACCCTGCAAAGTCATCTTTGATGGAGACTCTGAGAGGCATCACTTGTGGGGCAGTTGCAAACAAAACCAGTGTCCCCTTCTCTTCAGAGGAGGGAGCTGTGGATCTTATTCTTTTTTTCAGAGTGGCATGGAACTACCTCTCGCTTAACAGTCAGCAGAGCAGAGGATAATAAAGAGGAGAGGTTTACCTAAGGAAAATTTAATTGTTCAAACATTTGGGCTAATATCTAAATATTCATATAAGCAGAAACAAATACAGTCTTGCCTACGAATAATTGTAAGATCCCCTAACATTTCTCCCAAGGGTAAGACAAGCTGCTGTCAATGAGCAAAATGACAAGCTATTTTGATGTGACAAAAACTTTCAAAAGAATATCTACATATGCTTAAAAACTTCAATCTTAGCCTTGTAATACCAGACTATTTTAAAGATAGGAAAGATTAAATTTGAAAATAGTTATTTATGAAAGGGACAAGAAGAAACAGGAAGATATCATCTAAGTTCAGGTATAATAACCCCATTTTACTTGGTAGTTGGGTCTCTGACAAGTTGTCTGTACTTGAAATTATTAATTAGATTAATCAAAATAGTGGTACACAGATTAGGTAAATTATTTTATGATAAAGTATCAATAATACTTCATTATAAGGAGCTCTGGTAGTGTAGTGGTTACGAATCGGGCTGCGA
>NW_006408673.1:1789684-1846731 GCF_000296735.1 Chrysochloris asiatica | reverse complement strand
AGGGTCGCTATGGGTCGGACCCGACTCGATGGCACATAACAACAACAACAACAACACTACTTCATTATAATTTTGTAAATAGAATATATATACATATTCTCTCTATATATATAAGCCCTGTATAGGGTTTCCAAGGAGCAGCTGGTGAGTTTGAACCACCGACCTTGCAGTTCAAACAATTTTGCATTCTGATGCATTAGTCTACAGCGCCACATCAGGACTCTCTCTATATATGTTGTTGTTGAGTGCTGTCAAGTGGATTCCATCCCATAGCTACCCTGTACAGGGTTTCCAAGGAGCAGCTGGTGAGTTTACAAGGCTGTAAATCTTTACCGGAGCAGAAAGCCTCATCTTTCTCCAGCAGAACAGTAGGTTACCTTAAATGGGGGGTGGGGGTGGGGGAAGGACAGGACACTTTTTGTCCAACATTTTATTATGATATGTTTCAATTATACAAGACAATATAATTGGAGGAACACCTGCATACCCATCACCTAGAACCTATACCATTACTATTATATAATATAAGATTGCTGGTGTGGCACTGCAGGATAAAGTCTGGACTGCTAAACACAAGATTAGCAACTGAAACTCACCAGCCACTCTCAGAAACCCTATACAGGGTCTCCATGAGTCGGAACTGATTTGACAGTATGTAATGACAACAACAATATATGGGTTACCAAATCCTGACCCATCTGTTCATCTTTCTGACCACGGGAATTATGCATTTCCAAATTGCGTTTTTGAAGACACAGGTCCACTTTTAAATGGAGATTCTTTTTAAAGTTAATTGAATATTAATATGTTAGTCATGAAAACAATGGTATTTATTATTTTCGGATTTCACCTAAGATGTTAATGCTGGAACAATTTCACAAATATTAACCTAGAAGCCATTCTGGCTTTACTAATAAGGAGACAGGTAAAAGATCCTTGCCAGAGGCCAAAATGCATATCCAGCCATCTGAGAACTGAGTAACGCCAATGCTGTGGGTGATGCAGGCAATCGGAACTCAAGATTCGGACAGTAGGAATGTGTTTGAAGAAACACAGTGATTGTTTTAACAGGACAGCTCCGTGTTTAACATGGTATTGTGTGGGAAGTGATTAGCAACTTTCACAGCTATTTAAGAAGAAAACAGGAAAGAACCCAGTGAAGAAGGGGGCCAAAAGAACCAGTAGACAAAATGCGTATTCAAACAAGAAAGGTGTGTGTGTGTGGTCAGTTCACGGGTTATAATTTTGTAATAACGAAGAACATACAAGGGAGCCTGCAAGCGGTAGTGCCAATCACCCCCACCCCCATCTTGCACCTAAACCTGTATAACGGTGGTGCAGCGGGGGCTTCTGGGGACGAAGCATAACCCACTTACGTGTCCACATACCCCTAATGGGTGTCAGTGTGGCGGAGCGGTGTTGTGGTGTTGTCGTGGGATTTGGGGGAGATTCGAATAAACAGCGGAAGCAAGAGAATCCCGGGATCTTGGGTCACCCTTCCATCCCCCCTTCCCCTTGCTCTCGCACCGCCAGGTCGCCCTACCAGCTCTTCACTCCCTCCCCTCGCCCCCCTTTCACTTTCGCGTCTACGTAGGTGTCTGCCCAGCTTGGCAGGCGAACGCGCTAGGGCTCGGGGGCGCGCGGGGCATCTCGGGGGCGCGCAGGCTCCGCTAGTCGATGAGGAGGGGGACTGGCGCACTGCCCCTTCCTCACTTGTTCCTCCAAGCTGCTGCGGTTGGCTTTGGCGCTGCTGTCGGAGCACAGGGACCGGCAGAGACCACCTTGCCTCCCCACTTTCCCTATACGCACTTAGTCCTTCCTCAGTGCATCCCCACGGTGGGGGTGGGGCAGAGGCTAGGAGAGCAGGGTGGAGGGGAAAGGAGCAATTTCAGCGGGTGGGCAGCGGAGGGAGGAGGAAAAGAAACTTTTCCTTCCCGTTCCCCCTACCCCTTACCCCGCGCATTGTCCCCAGCCCTCTCCTATCCCCACGGACGGGAACAGCACCTGAGGCAGGAGCAAAAGGGCAGGATCTGACTTTTGAGAACCGTGGAAAGGGGAGCGTTGGGGGGGCCTGCGTGCATTTGGATTCCTTCCCCTTAGCCTCCTAGCTGCCGGTATCCGGGATGAGAGGGCTGCCTCTGGCGCTCTCAGCCCCTCTTCCACAAGCCCATGTCTCGACTCTGTGTTGCCTCCTCCTGGTGAGGGTGTGACCCGGGGAGGGGGCCCGTGGCGCTGTCGGTTCCCCCTGCAGCAGTCCCCCTCTCTCTTACACACACTCCGCCACCCGAGCTGTCACCGGCCACCCCAGGCCCAGGGAGGGGGCACTACTGGGCGGTCAGTGTGGGATTGTCCCGCCGGACTTCCCTACTCCCAAGGCTGCAATCCTCAAAGCTGGGCTACGAGCAGCTCGGAGGAGAGGGGCCCTGCCTGAGCCTGGCTGCCTCTGCTAGGGGAGGGCAGGCGCCCGCGGCCCCCTTTGCGAGATTTGGCGCCGTTGCCTCGCCGCCTCCAGCGGGTAACAACACAACTGCTCTATTGCTCTACCCACCATCAGTAGGGCGACTGCTGGGATTATCATCCTCTCCATCCTACCGCTGTTCTGCTAATATTGGACTTGCTGGTGGCAGTGGCGGTGGTGGCAGCAGAGGCGGCGGGAGTCTCGCTGCCCCCCCTCCCCCGCCAGCCTTCCCACCATGTCCTAGAAAAGGTGAGTGCAGAGACAGTTACTTTGCGGGAAGGGCTCCGAGAGCGCAGGGGCGGCCCTAGGGAGGACAGGGCCAGTGCAGAGGGCGCGGAGTGGCGAGTGGAGGTGGGCTATGGGCTGGAGGCCAGGTGTCTGCCGGGCGGCCTCGGAGCAGGAGTGCTGGGCTGCGGGCGACCGGTCGTGGAGTCTGCCCTGTTCAGTTCTAACCTAGATTTTGCAAGGATTCTGCAAATCCAGGGCAAGACTGGCCCTCCCCAAAGGAGGTAAAAACTTAGTAAAAGAAACACGTCCATTCCTCTGATAATGAATATTCCGGCAACACTGGCTAAGCTGCCTTTAGTGCCCGGGTGTTAGATCTGGGACTCCCCTAGCTCCGGCCTCCGCCTGCCTTCGGCCGGGGTACGATCGATGCCCTTACTGCTAGCCGGGTTGGGAGCGTGTGCGTGACGGCGGTCCCCTCGGGAAAGTTGGGGCACTCAGCGGGGACTGCTAGGCACCAGAATGGGGGACCTGGACCAGTTCTCCAGAACTGCCACCTAAGCGTTTGCCTCCGCTGACCAGGAGTTGCGACCTGGAGCCGCTGAGAGTTCGCATTTCCTTGGATTAGGTCTGGAATCTCTAAGCTTAATTAATTGTAAGGCGAGGAGAGGCCTCTGGGCGCTGGGTGTCCCCCTCTTCGGCTCTGGCGGGCGCGGAGCAAGGGTGCTGGGAGGAGATTGCACAGCTGCCACTGCCGGGCTGCGTGTCGCCCAGGGCCACCGGGGGACCCGATATAGGTGTGTACGTCACTGGCCCTGACTCCGGGCCAGTCAGGAACCTAAAACGGAGCTTAATACGCGGTGTCTAAAAGTCCGTAGAAATCAAAGTTAAGAAGCTCTTCTTTTTTGCTTAGTAACTGCAGCGTTTGGGTGGGCGGGAGGAGAGTTGAAGTGGGGGCAGTTGGAGGGAAACCGAAATTTCTTCTTGCAGACAATTCAATACTTCTTAAACAATTTGGACCCTTCCTCTCTCATATGTTTCTGCCAATTATGAGCACCCCGCCCCCATTTTAAAGAAGTGAAAATCTTCTATGGTAAGTTTTCTTTTATAGAGAACTAATGGAAAAATCCAATACTAAAGTAGTAAGGATAGCAACAAAATTATGAGGAGGGAGAGCAACAGTTCTAGACCTTGTCATTTTTTGGGGGGTGGGGAGGAGGAGTGAGACGGGGAGATTGTACTGAAAGGCTTGGCTGCTCTGCAATCACCCGCTTTTCCTGCACGGTTAAAACAAGGAAATTTAAATCCAGTGGGAACGTGATCTGTTCTTGGTAGCTGGCAGCCGGGACAGTGACTGCTCCGCTGAGGGGTGAAGTAGGTAGACAGAGAAGAGGCAGAGAGAGGAAATTGGTGGGGCGAGGAATGTCAGTGAAGCCCATTGGTGTCCTCCCTTGAGCGTGGACACTTTGCGTGACGCTGGGGTCAGGGCTGCCGCTCACCTGGCGCTGCAGGTGGAGAGAGTGAGGGGACAACACCATGAAAAAGACCGAGTTCTTCCGCGTCATCACACTTTTCACAACACTCCAGAAATGCTAGGGTCGGCTAGGAGGAGGACTCGGTGGGCGTGAGCAAGTTTGGGGGCGGTCGAGCGAAGGGGGTGGAGCCGCCTTTGGCGGGTGCCAGGTATCGTAGCCCTAGACCGGCACCCCAAACACCCGCCGCTTCTGCGGCTTTAAGGGAGCTGCCGAGTCCAGGCTGTGTCGCAGCAACTTTGTATTAGTCATGTCGCCCGCTTGCTGACTGACAATCCAGGTTACCCAATGAGAAGCCTGACTGGTCCGTGCAGCGTGGAGCCTTGCTTCCTCACCGACCAATGGGAAGGGCCCAAGGGGGCGGGCTCGCAACCTGAACTTTATCTGGACATGTGACCCGCTTTTAAAAGGGCCCTCCAGCTGGCCCACTCCCCCTCGGGTTCTCACCCGCCCTCTCTCCCTTTTTCCCTGCTTCCCTCCCTCCCTCTTTCGCCCGCCCAGGCCCTGTCCCTGTCCCTGGCCCTGCCCCCTCCTCTCCGCCCCTCCGTGCCCGGGGTGTCATTGGACCAGGGAGACGCAAGCCAACTTCAGGCTGCTCTGAGGAAGCCCGTACAGTCACCTGGGTGCAAGAGCCTAGCTGCCTTGAGCTTTCCCGCTGCAGGGAGAGTGGCATTCGCTGGCCTGAATGTGGTTTGGTTTAGGGGGCTCCGCAGCAGGGGTGTCGTGGCGGTGACGGGAGCTGCAACAGGTAGACGCCCAGAGACGGACCCCAGCAGAGGCAGGTGTGTAGGGGTGAGCGAGCGGCGGGGCGCAGCTGGTCCGGCGCAGCGTGCGGCCGCGGCACGGGAGCGTGCACTTTGCAGCGAGAAGTGGCTGCGTAATCCGGAGGCACAGCCGGTGTGGTGCTGTGTGCTTGTTGTTTTGTTACTAGTTTTGTTTTTCCACTCCCCCCCTCCCCTTTGGCCGCCAGAGGACTATTTTGGTAAAGTTTGACCACTTTGGATAAATGCCCCCTAACGAGCAATTTTGAACCGCCTTTGGCAGTGGGAGGTCTACCACCCTTCCCTTTTCCCAAAGATGAATTTTTGATCGTTTTCCTTGCACAATTTTAGAAGGACGTTTGAATAATATTTGTTTGCTCTATTAACTGCGGAAGCTTCCCAATCTCAGCCAGAGGTGTAACTGATTAAGGGCAGTTGAAGGAGATACACAGATCCTGATGGATCCTGCGTGCAAGGGGTTCAGGAGATTCTTGCTTTTCCCGGTCAGTAGTATTCACGAAACTCTTGAGAGAGCCTATGCTTTCTGTGGCATCAGTTCGAATTCTAAGGTCAGGAGAAAAGGGGATGAAGCTGAAAGATCCTTAATCTACTACCGAATTAAGGTGCTTGACTTCCTCTTTAATTTAAAAAGACCAAGTTTAAATCCTAATTTTTTTTTTATCACCATCAGTTTAAATATTTATTATAATAGAGGGAAACTTTAGGTGGCAGATAAGTTTTGAGACTGCTGAATTTCAAATGCACCAAATTGCTTTTTAGCATTTTGTATTGCCATTTTCCTAGGTGCTGTTATTGATGGTATTTACATAGTAATGATAACATCATTCTCCATCTGTGAAGTCCTACTGTGAAGTTTTAATTTTATGTTTGGTATCGTGGCATGTTATCCTAGAAATGCTTGAGGAGATAAGCTTTTTTTTTTTTTTAAAAAAAAACCCTACAGGGGAGGTTTTTCTTTTAAGGCAGAAATAGTTTTGTTTGGGGATTTTTGCAAGATCATGTGCTCAGTGAATTAGGTGAGTGAATAGAAATCAGGTGTGCTTAGTTCTAACTGGTTTTCCTGCTCCCTTAGGTGACCTTGGGCAGGTTTCTATCATTTACTTCATCTCTAAAAGAGCGAAACATAATAATAGTTTTGTAGTGGGGATGGCAGGAAAATAGTTACATTCAGGGAACTTATACAAGTATGCAACCTCTAGTGAGGATTGTGAAATGCTTAAAGGATCACTCTTTAAGATGCCATTTACTAGGGTGAAAGAACTATAAAGAATGAAATGTATTTAAAATGGGTCTATGTTTGAGAGGGTTTTAAAAGTGAAAGTATTTCTCACATAAAATATAACCTCTAAAGGATCATAGGTAATAATCCTAAGAAAACTACTACCTTTTGGAAAAGGGCAATTTAACACAGACAGTAAGAGGTAAAAATTTAGTCAGATTTTCCTTGGCAAAAATAGTGTTTGAGAGCATATAAAGTAGAATTTCCATCAGTACATCTTACTATTCTTATGTGAAACTTGCTATATGTTTTTTGGAGGGGAGGCCTTTGCATGAAAATTCCAAGGCTGTATTGGCTTTTACCTTTGTCCCAGGAGAGTCTCTGTTGTAATTCTCATTGTAAGGGAGACAGCCTGATTTTATGTAAGGTGAAATACACTTTAACAACAAATGCTTTTTCTTAACTCTTTGGATATTACGTTCTATGAGAACCTTACCACTTAATATTTTCAGTATTCACTAGAAGTTCAGGTTGACTGAAATTCTGCTCAAGGCATGGTCAGTATGCCAATTCCTGGGTTTCCTGGACAACATAGGAAATAAATTCCTAACCTGGTCCTTTAGATTTTAAAAAAGAAAGCAAGTTAACATGATTAAGAGTTAAGTCTAAAATATTTTCAATAAGCCTTGTTAAAAAAAAAAAAAGATAGGATCTTTAAAAAAAAAAAACACGTTTGCAGTGGCAGTCATGCAGATGCTAAAAATCCTCCACTCTGCTGTGTTGTTTATTTTTTTTTTTTTAATAAGACTTAATTTCCTTTGTTGAGAGGTGTATAGGTTGGTAGATGAGAGTGCTTTAAACAAATTAATGTAGATTTTCAGCAAAGCTTTTTGCAAAATTTTAGATGATGGTCCTATCAATAACTGTGGTAAAATATGTTATACTTGAGAGTTCAGGACTAGTCAAACAAGACTTAGAAAGTTGTGATCTATTACATGATGTTATCTGATAAGGTTCTTCAACACTGCTTTGAGGTTGTTCTTGGTGTCTGCCATCTCTGATATGTATTATCATCATATCATCATATAGCTTTCCAAATTTGGCGTAGGGCATTATAATGCTTTATAGGGCAGAGTGATGGAAAAATCTCTCAATATATTAGTAGGTCTTCCATTAAAAAAGCGTTCAAAGACAAATTATTTAGAGAATACTAAATATTGATAAGGAGTCCTGTTGTGGCATGGTGGGCTAATGTGCTGGACTGCAAAAGGTTAATGCACTGGACTGCAAAGTTGTTTGAACCGCAACATCAGTGGTTCAAGCTCACCAGCCGCTGTTCGGAAACCCTATAAAAGGTTGCTATGGGTCAGAACCAATTCGACGGCACTTCACCACCACCACCACAACAACAAATATTATAAAGTAAACAGGTTTTTGCACCGTAGTAGTACCTCCTAGGGGGTTTAATGTGCAATTTTACACCAGGAAATTTCAAAAAGCCGTAAGATAATGATCCTTCTCAAATGACAATTTGGAGGATGGCTTTTTGGAGGAGTGACTTTGATAGGGATACCCCCCCCCCCTTCAGATACAGGGCAAAGAGGTCAGAAGGACCTGTTATTTTAGACTAGGGTACAGAGAATGAAGCAGTAGCTATAGAACTGGGGGCAGAGAAGTGTGCCTTCAGGACGCCTTTAGGAAATGTGTCTAGGAAGAAAGACTTCCAGGCATTTGAGTAGCTAATGGTATATTTTACCAAAACAGAGGATGTGTGTTTTGAATACAAATGGACATGTGTCTTGTAGTGTTTAATGAATTTGACCTGAAACTATATCATATATATAACGGGGGACTTCAAAAAGTTTGCGGAAAAGTGAAAACCATAGATAACGTCTTCTTTCCATGAACTTTTGTAGTGCCCTTGAATATATATACATATACACTATGTTTTTATACAAAAACATGCACCTTCTATGGAAAGTGCCGATTTTCCAATTTTTTTTTTTTTTTACATGCTATAGAAAAATTAGTGTAGTGCGCTTACAAAATACTTCATGGGGGAAGAGAGGAAGCAGCTGACAAACAAACATAGAAAGTGGGTTTATTTGCATAAAAATATTTTGTGGTATGTCCATTTAAATTTGATATGGGGAGAACAGATATTCTTAGTTAGAAGTAAGAAGGTGTTTTTCATCTCATGGCTGTGACTCAATGGTTTTTACAGTCAAGTAGAAAGAGTGTGTATTAGAAACATAGGTGCCAATTTTTCTTCAATTTTTACATTTTATTTTCATCCAAACCAAGTTTTTTGACTGGGATGTCCAAATAACTTCTAAAGCTGAAAGAACTGAAGAAAAAAAATCCAAGTCTCAAGTTGTAATACTGAAGGATATTATGGGCAAGATATTGAATGATACAGGAAGCATCAAAAGAAGATGGAAGGAATACACACAGTCACTGCATCAAAAAGAATTGGTTGACATTCAGCCATTTCAGGAGGTAGAATCAAGAACTGATGGTATTGTGAAAGATGTCCAAGCTATACTGAAGGCATTGCTAAAAAATAAGAGTCTAGAAATTGACAGAATGTTGGTTGAGATGTTAAAAGAAAAAATTAATGTAATACTGCTGCTGCTGTGTGCCTTGGAGTCGTTTCCGACTGATAAGCGACCCTGTACAGGGTTTCCAAGGCTGTAAATCTTTAAGGGAGCAGAAAGCCTTATCTTTCTCCCATAGTTTCGAACTGCTGACTTTAAGGTTCGCAGCCCGATTCATAACCACTATGTTACCAGAGCTCCTTATACTAGAAGTGCTTAATTCATATGTGCAAAAAAATTTGTTTGATTGGCTGATTTAACTAGAAGACATTCATCTTATTATCAGTTTCAAAGAAAGGTGATCCAAAGGATGTGGGCATTTTTTAACAATATCATCAAAATCACATGCAAGTAAAATTTTGCTGAAGATTATTTTAAAATGGCTGTGGCAGTACATTAACAGGGAACTACTAGAAATCACGCTGAATTCAGAAGACGACTTAGAGTGAGGGAGATCATTATTGATGTCAGGTGAATCTTGAATGAAAGCAAAGAAATGCCAGATAGTTACCTATGTTGTGTTGACTGTACACAGGCATTCCCACTGTATGGATCCTAGCAAATTATAGATAACATTGTGAAGAACTGAAATTTCTGTGCTCATGTGGAACCTGTATGTAGACTAGGAGGCCATTCAAACAGAATAATAAGATATTGCACAGTTTTAAATCAGGAAAGGTGTGTATAAAGGTTGTATCCTTTCACCATACTTATTCCTTTTGTATGCTGAACAAAAATGCTGAGAGTTGGATTAAATGAAGAAGAATGTGGCATCAGGATAGTAGGAAGACTCATTAAAACCTGCAATATACAAATGACAAAACTTTGCTTGTTGAGTGATGAAGACCTGAAATACTTACTGATGAAGATCAAACACTACATAGCCTTCAATAAGTATTACACTGCAACAAAAAAGAAAACCAAAATCTTCACAATTGGACCAGTAAGCAACATCATGATAAATGGAGAAAAGTTTGAAGTCGGCAAGGATTTTATTTTACTTAGATCCACAATCAACTCCCATGGAAGCAGTAGTCACTATATAATCAACATATTGCATGAGACAAATATGTTGCAAAAGACGTTAGTGTTAAAAAGCAAGGATGTCACTTTGAGAACTAAGATGTGCCTGCCCCAGGCCATACTATTTTCAGTCACGTTATTTGCATGAGACAGATGGACAAAGAATAAGGAAGGCTGAAGAATTGTGATGCCTTTGAATGAATGGTGGTGTTGAATATTGAATATGCTAAATATACAGAAGAGGAACAAATCTGTATTGAAAGAAGTAGAGTCAGAATGTTCCTCAGAGGGGTATGGCAAGACTTCATCTTACATAGTTTGGACATGTTATCAGACCATCATGCTTGGTAAAGTATTGTTGTTAAGTGCCATCGAGTCGGTTTCGACCCATAGCAACCCTGTATAGGGTTTCTGTGGAGCGGCTGGTGAGCTTGAACTGCCAACCTTGCTTTTCAAACTGACTTCGCAGTTCAGCGCATTAACCCTCAGCGCCACATTAGGACTCCTGGTAAAGTATGTTGTTATTGTTGTTGTTATGTGCCGTGGAGTCGCTTCCGACTCATAGCGACCCTGTACAGGGTTTCCGAGGCTATAAATCTTTACGGGAGCAGAAAGCCTCATCTTTCTCCCGCGGAGCAGCTGGTAGTTTCGAACTGCTGACCTTGTGGTTTGCAGCCCGATTCATAACCACTACGCTACCAGAGCTCCTTCTGGTAAAGTATAGGGTAGATGAAAAAGAGGAGGATCCTCAACAAGGTGGATTGACACAATGGGTGCAATAAAGGGGTTAAACATTGAAAGGCTTGTGAGAATGGTACAGGCCCAGGGATGTTTGGTTCTGTTGTACTGGGTGCTATGAGTAGGTGATCAAAGGCACCTAACAGTAACAAGTCCTGAACCTTTGTAATTTGATTTATTTTGCACTTTTGTGTGATTGATTTGCAATTAAGAATTTACAGGGTAATGTTCTTTAAGTAAGAGAATGTTATTTAATTGGTAGATTTTAATATTCAGTAATTATTCAATATTAATTGTAATAGTTTTCATTTAAAAAAAAATCTTTGCTATGCTGTTCATTTGGGATACAGTGGTTAAATTGATTACATTTCTACTTGCTCAGAACTTAAAAAAACTTTATTGCAAAATGCAGAAAATAAGAATAGGTAATTACCATACTCTAACAATTAGGACATTACATTTCACGATAGAGTCTTGTGATGTCTAATGGCAGTTTATTTATTAGAACCATATTGTTTGTGTGTGTGTGTTAATTAGTGTAAATTCTGTAGCAGAAAGACTTGGTAGTATCTTGTTTAAGTGAGGGAAGGCAGAGAGTATTTAGGGAGTGAGTAACTAGGGGAAAGGAAAGAGACCAAAAGGGTTTCTTTTGTATAGTACGGCAGAAAGATGCATCTTTTAGATGAGGACCTTAAATTTTGTTTAGGCCATAGATTGTTTGCAGAACTTAAAAGATTTGGCGAATATACATAAATAGATTTCAGGGGTTTTATATATTAAAGTATACAAATAAAATTTTACTGAGACTCGAATGAATGCATTTTGCTCCCTCTAACCCCTGGGCATTTGAGAATGCCTGGAAAATTTTGATCTTCACAGTAGAGGGAGTGCTGCTGGCATTTAGTGGGCAGAAGCCAAGAATGATGCTAAATATCCTACAATGCATAAGACAAATCCCCAAACAAAGCATTATCCCACCCAAAATGTCTGAGTACTGAAATTGAGAAACCCTCGTATAGAAGAAAAAGCAGTAAAATCCCAGTCCAGCTCTGCCACTTTTTAGCTGTGGAGTCTGTGTTTCAGTTTCCAGTTGTATCATTTGGATACACTTTTGACCAAGCTTCTAGGGTTGTTTGTAAGAACTAAATGAGCTAATATATCTAAAGTGCTTGTAATACAACATAGAATTACAAACTACATAATAATGAAATAAAGTTCAACATGTAGGCAGATTATAATTATTCTGTCCAAGAAATAAATTTGTGCATGTTGTTATTATTAAGTGCTGTCTAGTTGATTCCTACTCATAGTAACCCTTTATAGGGTTTCCGAATAGCAGTTGGGGGATTTGAACTGCTGGCTTTGCAATTAGCAGTCCAGTACCTAACCTACAACGCTACACCAGGATAACTGTCTCTCTAAATGAGTTCTGTGGGCCAATTGACTGTGTTTGTTTTATCATTATAATTTCAGTGACTGCTCCTAGGAACAAGATAGTAAGCACTTGACAAAGATTTGTTGAATGAACAAATGCTTAAATGATGGAGACTCACCTCAAACTTCCTCCATAATTTTCTTGTTGGGAGTCAAAATATCTGTTGGGAATCCATTTAGCAGACCTTCCACAAGGAGTCCTCCTAGTGTAGTGGTTACATTTTGGGCTGTTAACCGAAAGGTCAACAGTTTGAATCTACCAACTGCACCATGGGAAAAAGATAAAACTTTCGAAAGATGAGACTTTCTGCTCCTGTAAAGATTTATAGCACAGAAAAACTTATTACAGGGTCACTATGAGTCAGAACCAGCTCTAAGGCACACCACCGCCACCACGAGGTTAGAGTGGATGTCAAAGTCCTTTCCAGTACTGACATACAGATCAGAGGATCCTGTCATTCTTGACTGCTTCCCTGAGCCGTGGCCCATTGCCATCAATCTGGAGATAGGATATCAAATTGTTGTCATTAATCTAGTTTAAGAAAGTCTTCTGATTTGAAAGGTTATTCTTAAATTATTTTTTCTATGATAATGCCCCTGGTATGTTTTATTTGGAAATAGTAAAATTAACTTCATTTCCTTATTGATAAAAATGTTCTTAAAGCCATATATTAGATATAGAAGTCAGCTTCTATATGATCCGAAGATTCCAGAGCTTTGGAGTCAGAAGATTTGGTTTTAAACCTGATTTCTTACTATGCCTTTTTCCTGGGCAAGCCACCCACCACACTAAGTCCTCAGTTTCCACCTTTGCCAGCATTAGTTCCCAGGATTACTCTGAATATTATTACATATTATTACATAAATGAACATTTGTTAAGTATTCTTTGTAAGCTCTTATTTTAGTAAACTTTTATTTAGATGCAAAATTTACTGAAATATGATTGCATTGGTTATAGTCAATACTCTGTTAATGATAATACACCTTAGAAGGTTCCAGTTCCCATATAACTACAAATAATGATTATTATAAGTAGAACATTTATTTTCTTAGTAAATGTAATTTTAGGATGTCTTTTAGAGTAATATGGCTATAACTGACTCTGATTTAATTTTTTTTTTAATATGAATTTATTTGTTAGCTATGGAAACCAAAGGATACCACAGTCTCCCTGAAGGTCTAGATATGGAAAGACGGTGGAGTCAAGTTTCTCAGACAGAACGTTCTTCCCTGGGACCTACAGAGAGGACCGATGAGAATAACTACATGGAGATTGTCAACGTAAGCTGTGTTTCCGGTGCTATTCCAAACAACAGTACTCAAGGAAGCAGCAAAGAAAAACACGAACTCCTCCCTTGCCTCCAGCAAGACAATAATCGACCTGGAGTTTTAACATCTGATATTAAAACTGAGTTAGAATCTAAGGAACTTTCCGCAACTGTCGCTGAGTCTATGGGTTTATACATGGATTCCATACGAGATGCTGACTATGCCTATGATCAGCAGAATCAACAAGGAAGTGTGAGTCCTGCGAAAATTTATCAAAATGTTGAACAGTTGGTGAAATTTTACAAAGAAAATGGCCATCGTCCTTCCACTCTCAGTGGCGTGAGCAGGCCCTTGAGATCATTTATGTCTGACCCTGGGAGCTGTGCGAATGGTGGAGTCATGCGTGCCCTTGTGAAAAGCCCTATCATGGGTCCTGAGAAGAGCCCTTCTGTTTGCAGCCCTCTTAACATGACCTCGTCAGTGTGTAGTCCTGTCGGAATCAACTCTGTGTCCTCAACAACAGCCAGCTTCGGCAGTTTCACAGTGCACAGTCCCATCACCCAGGGAACTCCTTTAACATGCTCCCCTAACGTAGAAAACCGAGGCTCCAGGTCACACAGTCCTGCACATGCTAGCAATGTGGGATCTCCCCTCTCAAGTCCTTTAAGTAGCATGAAATCCCCAATTTCCAGCCCTCCGAGTCACTGCAGTGTGAAATCTCCGGTATCCAGTCCGAATAATGCCACTCTGCGATCCTCTGTGTCTAGCCCTGCAAATATCAACAACTCAAGGTGCTCTGTTTCCAGCCCTTCCAACACAAACAACAGATCCACGCTTTCCAGTCCAACAGCCAGTACTGTGGGATCTATCTGTAGCCCTGTAAACGGAGCCTTCAGCTACACCACTTCTGGCACCCCTGTTGGATCCAGTGCAAGTCGGGATGTCGTTCCTAGTCCAGACACACACGAGAAAGGTGCTGCAGAGGTTGCTTTTCCTAAGACTGAGGAAGTCGAGAATGCCATCTCAAATGGTGTGGCTGGTCAGCTCAACATTGTCCAGTATATAAAGCCAGAACCAGATGGCGCTTTCAGCAGCTCATGTCTAGGAGGAAATAGCAAAATAAATTCGGATTCCCCGTTTTCATTACCAATAAAACAAGAATCCACCAAGCATTCATGTTCAGGTACCTCTTTTAAAGGGAATCCAACAGTGAACCCATTTCCATTCATGGATGGCTCATATTTTTCCTTTATGGATGATAAAGACTATTATTCACTATCAGGAATTTTAGGACCACCTGTGCCCGGCTTTGATGGTAATTGTGAAGGCGGCGGGTTCCCTATGGGGATTAAACAAGAACCAGATGATGGAAGCTATTACCCAGAGGCCAGCATCCCTTCATCCGCCATCGTTGGCGTGAATTCTGGTGGACAGTCCTTTCACTACCGGATTGGTGCTCAAGGAACAATATCTTTATCGCGATCTGCTAGAGACCAATCTTTCCAACACCTGAGTTCATTTCCTCCTGTCAGCACTTTAGTGGAGTCATGGAAATCACACGGTGATTTGTCAGCAAGAAGAAGTGATGGATATCCAGTCCTAGAATACATTCCAGAAAACGGATCAAGGTAAGTTGTCCTCTTCTCCTTTCTTGAACATCGTGCCTTTTATACGCGTGCTTTCCTAAAAAAAACGTTGAAGTGAGCACTGTTTTTTAAGTTGATAAATTTAAATATATTTCAACCTTTTTTATTTTCTTAGACATGGTCATTCAGTATTCCTTCCTTTGCTTGTTAGTATAACATTATGTTTGCTGAAGTAGAGGAACAAAAATTTTAAAAAAATATCCCAGAAGATACTTGAGTTGATTTTTAAAGAGGTGTATGTAGGTGTCTTCCCCTTTACATTGTCTGTTTTGGGTATTTGGAAAATGTTTATTTACATTGTTATTATATTTACTTGAACAGACAAATGCTAGATTTTTTGTTTCTTGTTTGTTTGTTTGTTTTCCATCACTAAACTTACTTTAAATTGGATTTTGTGCTTTTAGCCCTTTTTTCCCTTAGCTTTCTTTTAGTTCATTGGTTGTGAAAAATAAAACAAGATTCCCACCCTCCCATTATTTCCTAGGTAGGTTAATTGTATGAAAGTTGTGGTTTTCAACACAACTAAATCATTTCCCTTAACTCTTGAAGGCTTTTAAAGACTCAGCACATCTAAAATTACCAAGTGGACAATCTTGCTTTCTTACTCGTATTGAAAGTGAAGTATGTCACTGCAGTTTTGAAATGATATATTTATAACTTTTCAGATCTGCAAGAAGACATACTTTATTTACTGTAAAATATCTCTTGGCTTTCCTTGTTGCAGATAGCATAGTGTGTATATATTTAGAAAAAACAAGGAAGAGGTTTTATATATGACTGTAATGGGTGGTTCTAATTATACAAGGAATTGTTGCATTGGACTTTGCTTTGGTACTGTTTTTATTACATGGCTGTGATAAATGATCTTTTTATTGAATGTATAAAAAATAGATTTCCCAGATATAGCACATTCCATTGGAATCTAGGAATATGTGGGCATTTTATTTCTCTATAAATTTCTTTTGTGGAAAATACATCCATCCCATCCACATAGGGGTTTATGTGTAGTCCCCTATCTCTCTCTCTTTTCCTTTCCAGACAAAAAACAACTTTGTGTTTCCTTTTCCTTGTCATTGGCTGAAAAACTTTCCTTGCTCCTTTTCCTTTTTCAGAGGCAAATACTTCAAAAATGATACATTCTTATAGTTAGTTCTCAATAATATCCAGTTAAATTCTGATGCTGCCTTGAGCTCTTAAATTCTGGACAGAAAGTTATGAAATTGCATGGCTTCCATCCGAACCAACTCAGCACCTGTTTTACTGCTGTTGCTTTATTTTGCTTTTAGAGAAGGAAAATCTTTGCAGGTGATACAGATATTTTTGTAAGCAGTGTTTTTAATGAGTTAGTAGAGCCTACCATGGTTCAGATCCCAACTCTGCTAGTTAATTGCTTTGTGGTTGTGTGCCATCCTGTAAATTCTGACTCATAGCAGCCCTGTATAGGGTTTCCAAGGCTATAAATCTTTAAGGAGTGGCTTATAGTTAGCAGCTGGACTCATAACCCACTGTGCTACCAGGGGTCCTTTAATTGCTTTATATTCCTATGCAAATCTAACCTCTTTGGGCTTTAGGTGTTTTTTTTTTTTCATCTTTGAATAGGGGATTAAATAGTACCTATCTCAAAGGTAGTTAAGACAATTAACTGAGTTAGTTTGTGAAAAGAACTTTGTCACCTGGCACATAGCATGTACTACAAAATTTTAGCTGGCTGTTTTAATAATCTGTACTTTCTTTTTTTTTTTTTTTTCTTATATGGAATTCCACAGAATCTTTTAAGGGAATATTATAGAGACAGATAAAAGAAGTTTTTGTCCTGTGATATGTCCTGTGACTAAGATTGGCTCTGGTTTTTGCTTTTGTCTATGGTTGTTATTTTAAATACTGTTGTGTTAGTTTTGACTCAGAGAAAGTCTGTATAATACAGAGTTTGTGAGGAGTGGCTGGTGGATTTGAACTGCCTGACTTGCAGTTGGCAGTCTAGTGCTTATCCAGTGCTACAAACACCAGAACTACAGCAATTCTACTTTTTTTTTTTTTTAATTGGTTTTGAAGATTTACTTAGGGTATTGATAATTCTGGTCAAAATACTAGAGATACTGTAGTTAAAAGCATCAATTTCCTCTTAGGTTTGCTCTCAGGAGCGTGGTGGCTCTGTAGAATGAGCACTGAATTGTGAACCATAAATTAGGTGGTTTGAGAATACCAAGGGAGAAATATGAGGCTTTCCCTTGCCACCAAGATTTACAGCCTTAGAAACCCTATAGAGAGTCGCTTATGAATTGGAACTGACTCAACAGCATTTAGCAACAACAATATGTTTGGTCTATATTCCTTTTTAGCTATTTTAATGGTATTTTTCATACTTAGCTCATGAATTCCCTTCAGATACTCAGGTAGACCATAGTGTTGTTGCTGTTGCTAAGTGCAGTAAAGTCAGTTCTGACAGTTAGTGACCCTGTATAGGGTTTTTGAGGAGCGGCTGCTGGGTTTGAACCCCTGACCTTGCGGCTGGCAATCTAGTGCTTATCCTACAGTGCCACATTAGGACTATAGCATTAGACACATTTATATGACTCAGTCACCTTGCGTCTACCCTGCACTTGTAGGTACTAGATGTGTAGTTTATTTGATACCTCCTACTGAGTATATAAAAATTCTTTATATCTTTGATAATATCAATAGAGGGAACTCATTAAGTTTATATGCATACTGGTTTTGTTTTCCAAAAACTGTAATACCAAAGTTAATGTTATTTGAAATCTCTTATAGATTAATAATTTGTTAAACTCTTTCTGAAGAGTATTATTTAAATTCTTGTTTTGATCATCAGAATAAAGGCTCAAGCATCAGAAAATATTTAGATTTTTTTTTTCTAAATTTCAGTATGTGTGTTGTAATATTCAAGTTACGTTTATCCAAACTTCATCCTTGGTTTCCTATGTTTGTATCTTTTGGATCAAAATGTAACTTTTTTGCCTACTAATTTCTGATGATGATAATCCATTTCAGTAATGTTGAATGCTTTAATGAATTAAATATTGAAAAGGATCAAGGTGCAGTATCCTTTTTTAGATTGAACTCCAATCTTTTCTAATAAACCTCAGTGTGAATTAGGAGTTTTGAGGCTCCCTCAAGAAGGTTCGTGAAGTCAGAAATCATGCTCGGGTGAAAAAGATTGTTCAGGATATTAGATAGACTGATGGATGTTAATGTGATTGTGTGTGTTATCAGATTCCATATTACAAGGAACCTTTCGGAAAATATTCCCTGTTATTTTTGATGTACTACCAAATAAACACATCTACAGGAGCTCTGGTAGCGTAGTAGTTACGAATCGGGCTGCGAACCTCAAGGTCAGCAGTTCGAAACTACCAGCTGTTCCGCAGCAGAAAGATGAGGCTTTCTGCTCCCATAAAGATTTACAACCTCAGATCCCAGTTCAGGGTAGCTATGGTTCGGAGCCGACTTGATGGCACTTAACAACAATAACAACAACAGTTATCTGAAAAAGCCATTACTTGACTCTGTCCTTTACCAACAAGTTATGTGTGTGTGTGGCCACATTTTCTTCATATACTTGAATCAAGACATGTCACGACACGTTGAATGCAGAGTAGATATAAGAATCCAGCTGTCTTTGGTTAAGGAAGGACTATAGAGAGAATTGCAAGAACGTAAAACTGTGTCACTCTTCTCACTGAAAATTTTGTTTGGGGAAACACAGTGATTTTTTCCCCCCTATGAATGTGTGTTTAAGTTAAGATGTATAAAGTGCTCTGGTAGCATAGTGGGTTATGTTGGATTGATACTGCAAGGTCAGCAGTATGAATCCACCTGCTGCTCTGAGGGAGAGAGATGAGGATTTTTCCTATAGAGATTTACAGCCTCAGAAACTCTAAACAGGGTTGCTATGAGTCAGAACTGACTAAGAGGCACGCAACAGCAAGTTAAGATGTGTATTTAAGTTACACTATTTAAATAAACCTTAACATTCCAGTTTAATTTCTAATATAGTAAAGATCACATAAACAAATCTCTTTGGAATCCTTAGTACTTTTGAGAGTGAAAGGCATCCTGAGACCAAAAAGTTTAGAAATGCAGGACTATTCATATTATATCATCTTCATAGTTTGATGAAGAAAAATGTGTTTCTTGTATTAGACATACTGAATGTTGCCAATTGTTGTTGTAGCCTTACTGAATATTGGGAATCCCTTGTTTTGGGCTTGTTAAATGCCATCGAGTCGGTTCCAACTCATAGCCACCATGTATATACAGTTTTCAAGGAGCAACTGGTGGGTTTGAACCACCGACCTAGTGGTTCAAACCGACTTTGTGATTTAAACTGACCTTGTTGTCCAGCACATTATTCTGCTGCGCTACACCAGGACTCCCTACGTGGCACAAATTGTTGTGTTGGGCTAGGCTACTAACTGAAGGGTTAGCTGTTCAAATCCATTGAGAGGTATCTAGGAAGACAATCCTGGTGATTTATTTCTGAAGGGTCATAGCCATTGAAAACCATATGGAGCACAGTTCTACTCTGTGGGTCACATGGGGTCACCATGAATTGGGATGGGTACAAAGGCAACTGTTTTGTTTAGTTCCCCTTCCCCCTTGTGAATATAGGAAGGAGTGCCTAGCAAATAAGAAAAAATGGTTCTCATTCTCATCTAGATTTATTTTTCAAGCCAATAGAAATGAGTAATCTTTGAGATGCTTGTGTTGTCTGTTTCATTTTATTGGCGTTCTGTGAGAGTGGTGATGACCATTGTCTGTTAATAATTTCTAGTGAATGGGTTTTCTGTGAGTGCCAAATTGTAAAGTAAATTATGACAGAGCTAAATGTAAAAGCCCTTAGGATGGACACTGGACCTAGTTGGGTCATTTAGATTGGCGTTCCCCTGTCAGCTTGGCCACAAACACACGGTAACCTAGATGAGTCACGTCAGCTCTCTGCCTCAGTTTGTTTCACTTTTAAAGTGAGTAAATTAAACCTAATGTTTTCTAAGGCTTGTCAGTAAAACTGTTGCGTAGTCACAAGTCATATATGTTATGAATCAAAATAGATAATCTCTTAACATAGTTGCTAATCTAGTTTGAAGTGTATTTTTGTCGCAAATCTAGCTCTATAGTTACCAGGGTAGTCTGGATAGGAAAATGTCATTACCAACTAAAAGGTCCACTGACGGAGTAACGACCTATCAAAAAAAAGTCCAGTGATGGAGGAGTGACCTCAACTTTGAAAAGTTGTTTATTTTTTATAATTAGAAATTTCCTTTTATAAAATCTGATACTATGAGCTCCATGTTTTTTGTATTTACACTATTCCTGATGGAAACAGGGTATTTCTGTTGACATAACATTGGATGTGTATGGAGATAAGTCACTTTGAAAGCATCATAACACCATGTAGGTTTCAAGACAAGTAGTTAAGTGTTTACTCCAATACATGAGGTTTCAGAAAATTTGCAGAGGGGGAAATAGAATTAAATGATAATGGTACTTTTCCATGAACTTTTTGAAGCCCCCACTGATGGTACTGCTGTATTTCTCTTTTTTGTTGTTGTTATACAATGAAACAACTTAGTAAATAACCTACAGTCATCTAATTTTTTTCTATTGTTCCAGAAGTTTGCGTAACTTCTTAAAATAAGCCAAGCGCTTCAAATTTTAAGAAATTTATGTTACAAAGTTTTCTGTTTTTCAGGAAACTTTCTGTATAAACTGTTGAAATACAAATCTCTCTATGTAACACAAGTGTGAAAGAATGTGTGTTTTGTTGGAGTGTGTGTGTGTGTGTTTGAGCATTGATGCTGACTGTAATTAATAAATAAATCTATCACAGCATGGCTTAGGTCATTAGAAAATGGAAACATGGACATCTATTTTTTTGTTAATACTTGTTCATAATATTTTGATTTAAAAACTGATGATATACCTAGATTATCACCATGTTAGTATTTTACATAATAATTTTAGATATTATTTTAAAGTGAGATTTGCTTACTCCAATGACTCATTCACTTTATTCACGAATGGTATTTCTGGTGATCATCTTATTGAAAAGCAAACAAATAAAACAAAACAAAAACAACAACCCTCAGCTCTTTAAAATACACAAATCATTGGTACATTGTACTTTTAAAAATAAATTTTGTTTTTAACATCACAAATATCATAGGGTTATATGTCAGTGTGTTGTCTTTTATCATGTAAAGCGTTAATATCCTTAAAACTTTTTACTTTTTAAAATATAAAGTTGAGATAAAAACCATGGTTTCTGTTAGATAAACTACCATGATTGAATCTAAGGCATTTTCTATTGTGTAATGCTGAAACTAGGACTTGGGTATAAAGTTGTCAATGAAAGAATCCATGCTTTTTACAATATTAGAATTCCAGGTATGTCTGACATCTATCCTTGTAATGTCAGAGTACAATCGTTGTGTGTGTGCTGTCCAGTCAGTGACCCTATAGGACAGAATATAAGTGTCCCATAGTGTTTCTGACTGTAAAATTTGTAGGAGGAGTTTGCCAGGTATTGTCTCCTATGGAGTGGCTGGAACCATCTGTGTTTGATTAGCAGCTGGATACTTAACCATTGAGCCACTAGGACCCCTTGCCAGAGTTATGTTGTTGTTAACTGCTGTTAAATCGGTTCTGAACCATAGTGACCCCCTGTAGAGGGTTTCCTAGGAGTGGATGGTGAGCTTACAATTCAAACCGATTTTGCAGTCCAGCGCATTAACTCACAGCACCACACCAGGACTGCTGCCAGAGTTATAGCAGGTACTATACTGTTGAAGGAGCTCTGGTAGCATAGTGGTTACGAATCAGGCTGCAAACCTTAAGATCAGCGGTTCGAAACTACCAGCCGCTCCGTGGGAGAAAGATGAGGCTTTCTACTCCCATAAGGATTTATACCCTCGGAAACCCTGTACAGGGTCGCTATGGGTCGGAACCGACTTGACGGCACTTAACAACAACAACAACATACTGTTGTTGAAGTTCTGGTGTGGCGCTGTGGGCTAATGTGTCAGACTGCAAAGTCATTTGAACTACATGGTCAGTGGTTCAAGCTCACCAGCTGCTCCTTGGAAACTCTATACAGGATCGCTATGGGTCAGAACTGACGGCACACAACAACAACACCATATTGTTGTTTGGTACCATAAGTCAGTTCCAACTCATAGTGACCCTGTGTACAAGAGAATGAAATAATATAGTCCTCCATCTTCACAATTGTTATGTTTGACCTCATTGTTGCTGTTACCTTGTCAGTTCATCTTGTTGAGACCTTCCTCTTTTTTGCTTATTCTCCACTTTTCTAAGCATGATGTCCTTTTCCAGGGACTGGTCCAGCCTGATACTATGTCTAAAATATGAGACACAAACACTCACCATCCTTGCTTTTAAGAAGCATTCTGGCTGAACTTCTGAGACAGGTTTGTTTGTTCTTCTGGCAGTCTGTGGCACTTTAAATATTCTTTGCCACCATCCTGATTCCTGTGCATCTATTCTTCAGTGGTCTTCCTTATTCATTTGACGTGCATTATGAGGCAGCTGAAAATACTATGGGTTGGGTCAGGAGTACCTTAGTCCTCAAATAGTTATCTTTGCTCTTTAACACTTTAAAAAGGTCTTTTGCAATGGATTTGCCTAGTGCAATTAGTCCTTTGATTAATTGACTGCTGCTGAGTGTTGATTGTGGATCCAATCAAACACTTCAATCTTTTCTCCATTTACCATGATGTTATTTGTTGGTCCAGTAGTGAGAATTTTTGTTTTCTTTACACTGTAGTCTTTGATCTTCATCAGTGAGTATTTTAAGTCCTCTTAGCTACCAGCAAGCTCCATGGTATACATATTGCAGGTTGTTAACAAGTCTTCCACCAATCCTGATGCTACATTCTTTTTCGTATAATTCAGCTTCATGGATTATTTGCTCAGAATACAGATTGAATAAGTATGGTGAAAAGATATAACGGTTGCACATCTTTTAACTCATCCAGTATCTCCTTGTTCTTTTCTCCTGACTTTCTCTTGTCATTAGAAAAGAATAAGGGGATACTGGGTGATTTAAGAGGATTGGTCTATGTACAGGTTCCTCATGAGCACAATTAAGTGATCTAGAATACCCATTGGGTGCCTCATGAGCACAATTAAGTGATCTGGAATACCCATTGGGTGTTATGTTATCCGTAGTTTGTAATGATTCACAGTTGAAAGCCTTGGCATACTCAATAAAGCACTAGTCAAGCTCTTTTGGGTGTTCTCTGCTTTCCATCAATATCCATCTGACGTCAGCAATGATATCCCTAGTTCCATATCCTCTCCTGAATTGGGCTTGAATTTCTGGCAGTTCTGCCAATGTACTGTTGCAACTGTTTTTTAATTATCTTCAGCAAAATTTTACTTGAATATAGTATTAATGATATTGTTTGGTGATTTCCACATTCCTTTGGGCCACACCTCTCTTTGGAATGCGCACGAATATGGATCTCTTTCAACTGATCACCCTGGGAGCTGTCTTCCAAATTTCTTGGTTTAGATGAGTGAGTGAGCACTTCCAGTGCTGCATCACTTCAAGTTGTATTCCATCAATTCCTGGAGCTTTGTTTTCACCAATACCTTCAGTGCAGCTTGAACTTCTTCCTTCAGAACCATCAGTTCTTGAACATGGTTTAACATCAACCATATTTTTTGTGGTACAAAACGCTGTATTCCTTCGATATTCTTTTGATGCTTTTTGCATCTTTCAATATTTTGCCCATGCTGTTGGTGTTAAGTGCCATCGAGTTGGTTCCGATTCACAGAGACCCTGTAAAGGGTTTCTGAGGAACAGCTGGTGGGTTTGAACTGCCAACCTTGTGGTTCGTTCAAACCTTGTGGATCTTACAGCGCCACATCCTTCCATATTGCAAGTTGAGGTTTGAATTTTTTCTTTACTTTGTTCAGCTTGAGAAATGCTGAGTGTGTTCTTCCCTTTTGGTTTTCTAATCTGAGGTCTTTGCATATTTCGTTTTTTAATACTTGACTTTGTCTTCTCAAGCTGCCTTTTGAATATTTGTGTTCAGTTCTTTTATTTCCTCATTTATTCCATTCACTTTAGCATCTTTACACAGGAGAGCAAATTGCAGAGTCTATTAACATACGTTTTTTTCCTGTCTTTTTAGTGAGGTTTTACTTGCTTCTTGTATGATATTCCTGATGTCATCCCACAACTCTTTAGTCTCTAATCATTATTGTTTCATTCATTCATCAAATCTGTTCTTGAGATGGTCTCTGGATTCAGGTGGGATATATTCAAAGTCAGATTTTGACTCTCATGAGTTTTAATTTTCTTCAGCTTTATCCTGAACTTGTATATGAGCAATTGATGGTATGCTCCAAAGTCTGCCCCGGTCTTGTTTTGGCTGATGATACTGAGCTCTGTCTCTTTCCACAGATATAGTTAGTTTGATTCCTGTGTATTCCATCTGATGAGGTTCTTGTTCATATGCACCTTTTATGCTATTTGTAGTGAATAAGTCATTAGTCTAAACAAAATTCTATCCTGTGACTTATATATTGTTTTTATACCAAGGCTATATTTTCCATCTTTGCATAAATTTGAATACTAGTGGTATTAACTGGTTTTCCTTGCAGGCATATGGATATTTTCATATTACAAACAACATTGTGCTTCACGATAGATCTTTAAATATTTTGGACGATGACTGTGACACCTTTCCTCTTCAACTTGAAGTTCCTGTCATAGTAAACCATATAATTACCTGATTTAGAATGGCCAGTACCAATCCATTTCAACTCACTAATGCCTAGGATATTGACCTTTATATGTTTCATTTTATGTTTGACTACTTCCACTTTTCCTAGATTAATACTTTGTATATTCCACATTCAGATTATTAAGTGATGTTTGCAGCTCTTTGTCCTCATTTTGAGCAGAAGTGTTTTGTTGGTCATCAGCAACTTAAGATGAACATTTAGCTTTCCCTGTTGCTGTGATACCACTAACTCTTGTTTTCCTCCAAAATAACTTTTCCACCAAGCTTTCAACTATTGCTTTAGCTTTATATCATATTTGAGACTGATAAAAATTCATGCTTTCATCTAAATAATTTATTTAACTTCATTCAGTAAATTAGAATTGAGATTAAATATATTGGTTTCTTGATTATATCTAAATATAGCATGAATTGTATATTTTCGTAGAAAATTCTGGAAATAAAGGTGTGTGTAATTGGATAGTATCTTCATATTAAACTCTATGATTCCTGGTTTTAATTTTTCCAAGTATAGGCCTGTTTTTTATTTTAAATATCTGTTTTGTATAGTTCTTTATATAATAAGGTAATAAGCCAAACAATCCAAGTCTATTGTCTATCAGTCAGTGCAGACCCTATATGATGTAGGAGAACTGCCACATAGGATTTCCAAGGCTGTAATTTCTATGGGGAGTCCTGGTGTGGTGCTATAGTGTAAGCACTGGACCACAAGGTCAACTTGAACTGCAAGGTTGGCAGTTCAAACCCACCAGTTACTACTTGGAAACCCTGTTCAGGGTCTCTATGAGTCAGAATTGACTCAGCGACACTTCACAAAAACAAATCTCTATGAAAACAGATTGCCACATTGGTCTTACTCAAAGCAGCTGGTGGATTTGAACTGCTGACCTTTGGTTAGCAGCCAATGAGCGCTCAATCAGCGTTCAGATATAGTTTCTTAATAATGTAACTTGTTGTTGTTTTGTTGTTAAGTGCCGTCAAGCTGGTTCTGGCCCATAGCGACCCTGTAGAGGGTTTCCAAGTAGCAACTGGTGAGCTTGAACCACCAACCTTGTAGTTCAAACAACTTTGCAGTCTAGTGCATTAACCCACAGTGCCACACCCAGGACTCCTCATAATATAATTGTGAAGTTAAAATGAGCACATGTTATTTAGATTATGCTCCCCAAATCCCTGGATTGTTAATGATTTGGCTAAGGCCAAAAGTTCTTAGTAGCAAAGAAGTAGAAATTGCTTTTATTTTGTACTAGAAATAGAAAACTGGTCCAAGGAAGAAGCCTGATAAAGAAAAAGTAACTTGAATACTTACAAAGTTAGCAACCTAGGGGAGAGTGTAAGATAATAACTGGCAATTTGGACTCATAGCTGTGACTGTGACTTAGTTTGATTGCTGATGAAAACTTGCTTAGTATGTAACCTCACCTTAAGTATTAGGAGTTATTGAGACCAACTGACAAAATTCGCAATGCAAGACAGAATGAAGTGTTAACATTTGTGTGAGAGAAAATTGAGAGGGTTAGGTTATCTGGGCAAGACTGGAAAAATAAGGAGGTGGAGAATGGTTGGAGTTGGTGAATGTACTTGGTCTTGTAGAACTCTAGTGGTGGGAAAAGTCGATAATGCCTGGTGGAAGGGAGCTGTAAGCAAAAACTTAAAGATGGTAGAAGAACAGTGAGCATGGTCTACCCTTTTAGAGGATTTTGATGGGAAGATGGCCTGGAAAAGGTTAGTTGGGACTAAAATGGAGTTGAATTTGAAAGTCAAACCAAGAAATGTGTACTTATTTTTTGTTAATAAGGAACTACTGAGATGTTGGGGCAGGGACCTGGCATGAGCTGAACTGTACTCTGAGAAACCTTAATTGGGCAGTGGTTGTTGAATATATTGGAGCCTTGTTAAAAAGTTCATTGCCAACAGTCCAGGAAAGTGGTTCTAGCCTCTCTTGTACAGGAGTAATGGAAATCTTTGTAGGAATTGATCTTGGAATTAAAACTTTCTTTTTAAATGGTGACAGCTTTACCAAAAGAGTCAAAGTCCAATACTAAGCTCCTTTTAAAAAGCGGATGTTCTTTTACATCATTGTTTGTTGTTGTTACTAAGTGCTGTCAAGTCGGTTCCAACTCATAGCGACCATGTATAGTGTGTCTGAGGCTTTTAAAAATCTTTGCAGAAGCAAAATCCCTCTGTGGCACATGCACATGGGTGCGTGGAGCCGCTGGCGGCTTGAACCTTGGAAGTCCAGAGTTTGTCTTATGGAGTCATCTCGCTGCCACTGATAGGCTAGTAACATCTAATCTTTAAACCTCGTTCTGATTTTGTCAGTTGTTCCAAAATCTTTTATAGCAAAAGGACCCAGTTCATAATTGTATACTGTGCTTAGCTGCCTTGTCTTTTAAGTCAAAGGTCTAAAACAGTTATTTATTCTTTTCCTAGCTTCTCAAGACTTTACATTTTTGAAGGTTAAAGTTTTGTTGTTTTGTAGAAAGCCCTGTTTGGGTTTATCAGATGTTTCCTTGTGAGTAGATTGGCAGGAATATCACAAAGTGATGCTGCGTTCTTCTCATTGGAACCTACCATGAGGCAAACACGGGTTCAGTTTGTGACACTTCTATTCATCTTGATCAGTTGATTAAGGTACTGTTTGCCAGGCTTTACCACTGTAATGTTACTGTCTTTTCTTTGCAGTTAACAGAATTTGTGAAGAGGTACTTTCAAATTATTTAAGCGTTTTGTTCTTCAATTAACTTCGTTCCTTCTTTTTATCTGTGTGGCCTCATGGTCTCTGTTTTACGCAGTCTGTTAACTGTCCTTATTTTGATGTTCCAATTGTCCCGATATAGCTAGCAGGAGCTTGTTGAAGCTGGTTTCTGTGTACTTTTGCCCAGTTTCCATCCTTCTTTGAACCATTCCTTGCTTCCTTGCTTTAGGCCTATCTTCTTCTTTCCCTGCCCCAGTCTTGGAATCCATCATTTGTCCACGGATACTGAAAATGAAAATGTAAGAGAGAGGGAAGACAATACATGGGGACAGCTGGTCTCCTGGAAAGGTGAGGATGGAACTAAGACTAGTTAGCCTTAGAGTAAAAAATGTAACTTCCAGATAGAGCCAGTATATTTAAGTGATCACTGGTAACTGGTATTATTGTTTTTAAAGATATGGAAACTGAGGCTCAGAGAGTGTATGTAATTTGCCTGGTATAGCTAAGGTAAAGGGAGAAATAGATCTTTGAAATAAAGAAGAATGCTAAGTGCCCTGGAAAAATAGGCAGCCAGAGAGATCTTTTAAAAAATATAAATCACATCATGTGGCTTGATATAAAGCCCTCTGGTGGCTTCTTATTGCAAGCGACATAAAGTAGACTAATCTCATTTCTGAGTGGCACTAAATCATCAGATCCCTGACTACCTTATTTAGTTCCTGTTTCCTCCTTATTCATTCTCCACACTGACCTTTCTGTTGCTCAGACCACTCAAGCCCCCTTCCTTCTGAGGGCCTCTATATTTATTGTCGTATCTTCTAAGAAAACTCTTCCTACAGATTTTAGTCCACCTCACTCTCTTGTCACACAGTATTAGCTCAGATGTCAGCCTCTCTCAGAGAGTCCATTCCGGAGCCTCCTCTTTAGAGTGGGGCAAACTACTCCCTCCCAATCTCTCATCCTATCTTGTTGTTTTTATAGCATATTCCTATGAGAAATTACCTTTCTTTACTCCTCATCCCCTAATTAGAATGTGGGAGCACAGTGGGGGCTCACTGGTAGAATGCCCACTTTCTGAAATTGCAGGAGACCTGGATTTGATTCCCTCCCATCCATCTGTCAGTGGATGCTTGCATGTTGCTATGCTGCTAAGCATAGTGGAACTTCCAGATTGAGATGAACTAGGAAGAAAGTTCTATTTACTTCTGAAAACACTGTGGCTCACAAGAGTATGATCTCCTACCAATCATGAGGATGGTAACATCTTTTATTCAGTTGTGCCTGGAGTTGCCATGAACCAGGGGTAGACTTGATGACAGCTAACAACAATGACATTTTAGATTGCAAACTTCTTGAGAGCCGGTACCTGCCTCTTTTGTTCACCAAAGCATTCCAAAATGGTGCAGATGCATTGCTAATGTTTACTAAATACTGAGTGAATGAATGAATTGCTTAAAAGAGCATGATGGGGCTTTATGTATCTGAGGTGAATAGAAAAGGATTGGAGAGTTTGTAAACTTAAGAAAACTGCTGTTAAAATAGTACTGACCGTTCTACCAAGTTTAGCAAAAAAAAAAAAGGAACTTGTACCAACGTATATTTAGGATTTTCACAAAATAGTTAATGGACAAAAACTATACTTCTTTTTCTAATACCAATGCATGTTACAGTAGTTGGTAACAATCTATTCCAAGCTAACAGATGATTTATATTTGTAGTCTTTATTATCAGGTTATTTATTTACTTAATTTTTTTTGGATATAGAGTTTTGCAAGTTTTGCTAAGTGCATAGTCCTGTATACGTCACTCAGAGTTAGACAATTGTTCTATCACCCACCAAAACTCTCCTGTGTTGCCCCTTTCAGTCAAGTCCCCCCTCATTTCCAACCTGTAATGACCACTATGTTTACTGTCCCAATAGCATTGTTGTTGTTGTTTTAGAATGTCATATAAATGATATTTTATGGAACTTTAAAATTCTGACCTCTTTCACTTAGCATAGTATATTTATGATTCATCCAAGTGTTTGCATGTATCAATAGTTCATAATCTTTTAATTGCTGAGTAATATCCCCTGGTATGGCTGTATTGCAGTTTGTTTATCTATTCACACGGTGATGGATATTTGGGTTGTTTCCAGTTTTGGCGATTACAAATAAAGCTGCTATAAATACGTACAGATTCTTATATGGCCATATGCCTTATTTTTTCTTCAGTACATAGCTAGGAGTGAAATGCTGGATCATATGATAGGTGCACGATTAATATTTAAGAGACTTATTAATCTGTTTTTTAAAGTAATTGTACATTCTCACCAGCAGAGTGTGAGGGTTCTATTTCTGCTGTTTCCTTTGCCAATACTTGATATAGTCAGACTTTTGAATTTTAGGCATTCAAGTAGGCATGTAGTGATACATCATTTTAGTGTAAATTAGAGGGGGAGATCCCTGTTGTGGTGCTGCGGAGTTAATGCACTCGACTGCAAGGTTGACAGTTGAAGCTTACCAACCACTCCTTGAAAACCCTATATAGGGTCACTTTGAGTCAGAACCAACTCGACAGCCCTTAACAACAATAACAACAGCTGACTAATGATACTAAACTTGTTTTCATGTGCTTATGTGTCATCCATGTGTCTTTAAATGTTTATTGACTTTTGGTTCATTTTTATTGGGCTGTTTGCTTTCTTATTTTTGAGTTCTGTCATCAGTATATTTCGTTGTGAACTTCTTTTTTTTTTTTTTAACTTTTTGTGAACTGAGTAATAGTTTACAGACAAGATGATTAGCGTGACATTCAACAAGTCATACATTTGTTTCAGCTTTATGATTATATTCCTCTCCATGCATCAACAGTTCATCTTGCTGCCCTTCCTGTGGTTCCCATTCTCATTCCACTCACCTTCCTGTCCCTTCTCACCTTTGTACCTAGGAAAATGTTGCCCTTTTGATTTTGAATGGACGGAATATGAACTTTTTTGTTAAAAGACTTAAAACTGAAAGAAAAATTATTATTTAAAATTCTGTGTTGACAGAAAGAAGAATAATGGACAAATTTCAAAATGATTCAGTTAGATACCTAATTTGGGTGGAAAAAAAAAAAAACCCAACACAAATGAATATGAAGTTGGGTCCTTCTCTATTGAATCCTCATCTAGCTTGGGGAAATGGCTTGCAAATGTGTTTCTTAAATTTGTGCTTGGTTGTGTGATGCAGGTAACAACTGTTAACAAAAATTAGAAAAGGAAGAGTTATATGTGGGCTAGAATAAAGGAGGAAATCTTCCTATAGGAGGAGATTTCAGCTGACATTTGAGAATTGGTGGTGTTTGGTGAGGAGTGGTGAAGGGTATCGTAAGAATAATCAATAACAGTCAAGGGGTGTAGACAAAACAAACTGACCTTGTTTGCAGGGGTTTAGTGATAGTTTTGAGGGAAACTCGACAATAGAAATTTCTGGATGTTAAAATGAGGTGGTTGGCACTTTTTTGTGTGTGTGTTTTGTTTTGTTTTTAAGCTTTTATTGTGAATTGAATAATAATTGTTTACATGGGAAAACATCAGTTTTACACTCATCCTGTCCTATTTTATTTCATTATAATGATTCCAATCCCTTCCGTGCATCATCATTCAATAGTATTTGCTTCTTTTCCCTCTGTTTTGTTTGCTTGTTTGTTTGTTTTGGATGTATACAAAAACACTCAGGAATATGTAGTTATTTACACCACCAAAGGACGCGTTCTTCAAGCCTGCCTCCTGGCCGTCAGCACACAGCCTTTCTCTTTCCATGAGTCTAGAGTCCTCATCTGCTCTCTCTCTCCATGTCCTCATCTCTGCCTCCGTCTGTGGTGTTGCTGCTTCACTGGATAGGGTCCCACATTCCACTTGTGCTCTTCTCCCTTGATGGTCCTCTGTTCTTGGAATATAAAATTAACTACTCCCTCCTTTATGTTATAACACTTTTACCTGTACAGTTGTGACAATCACAGTCATGATAACAATTACTCACAATTGACTCATAAGAATCTTATCCCCATTTCCTTTCACCAGACCCATCTAGATAAGATGAAAACTATTCAGTAGGAATTCTACCTTCCCCCACACACTCTGAAATTAAACTCTCTCTTGAAAACTTGAAAGCCAGTCACTTTGTGCCTTTATAGTCCCCCCTGTTTTATATAGCCAATGCCTAAGTTGCCTGTTCCTATCAGTCCTGAGTACAGAGGGGATAGGATGAAAACTCCTTCCCTCTCAGTTGGTATTTTGAGCTACTACATCCATAAGTATAGGCCAAGTTCATTAAGTTGTAGCAATTTACACTTGTTTCCTTTATCAAATTTTTTATGTTCTTCTTGTGAAGTTGTCATCATCAAGCCATCGAAATTCGGTCAAACCAATCTTCAGGTTTGGGTGTTCGTGTGCATCTACCCTCATTTCATATCAGCTGGACACTCGACTCTCAGCTCTAGCCCTCCATGGCTATGCCCTTGTCCATGGGGCCAGGAGTCCTCAGGCCTCACCACACATCGGACCAACCAGCCCTTCCTCTTCGCTCTCTCATCTCCATGTCGATGGGGATATATGGAACTTGGTCAAACTCAACCTATGTCTTCACTGCTGTCTTTCCCCAGCGTCCACTCACCAGTAGACCAATGTGGTTGCCAGCAAGCTTACATGCCTGCTCATGTGGTACCTTTGAGTTTCAGTCTTGGAGGGAGGTTTGTCCTGAAGGGACTTGGTTGCTTCCCTTGATGGCTCTCCCATGAGCAACTTGCTTGTCCTTGTGGTAGTCAATCAGACTGCCCTTTTTGTTTTTGATTTTGACTTTGCTGGTCTTTTCTTTCAAGAAGTGTCTTCTGTTCCTTTAGCTGATCCAGGCTGGTCTGCTTTTCCTTTCAAGTGGGAATGTCCTACTTCAAAAGGTTCTGGATGGGGCTAAGGATTCCACCTACGGCCCTATACACCACAAAGGCTCCACAAGAGGACTATTTCACGGGGCAAGTTCTAGAACCCTATTTAGGTATTCCAGTGAGTTATAGGCTAAAGTTGGGCTTACAGGTTTTCTTTAGTTGTGTTTCCCGATATCCTTTTTATCCCACTCAAGTGTCTATTTTACAATAGTAGACAAGGGAAATCAATATTCATAAGACAGTGAAGCATCTTAAAATTATTTCCCCTTTTGTATAGGGTTTTTGAGGAGCAGCAGGTGGCTTGAACTGTGAACCTTGTGGTTCAAACTGATCTTGTAGTCCAATGCATTATCCTGCAGCACCACACAAGGAGATTCTATATAGGGCACTCTGAGTCAAAATCAACTCAAAGGTGTTTAACAGTAACAACAACAACAGCCATGTGCAGAGGAGGCCTGTTAGTGCTGCAGTTATCTTTTAACTGAAGGCTAACACATTATGTAAATAACTTGAATGTAGCTTATGGAGTAATTTGAAACCCAAATTTTCAATTAAAGAAAATTCTGTTTCTTTATCCCTTACTCGAGAAGTGATGGCAGGAACTAAAATAACATGTATGAGAACCTCTGACATAGTGTAACTCATGTCAGATTTGCTGTACAATGAATGAGTTGCTGGGCCTGGGAGCTCAGGATTATATAGTCTTGGGGCACACCAAGGTCATTTGGCATAACAGTTCACAAAGACAATGTTGTACTGGTTGGCACTTTTAGCGTAGTGCTTAGTAAGTATATTTAACCTAGGAATGACAGGAAAGGGTAGAAAGATAAATGTGGTATAGAAAATAGGAATAGTGTCTGAGAAACACACACAAAAAACAGTATTTCAGGCTGAGGAATTAAAGACCAGAGTGGTAGAAATGGTAGAAGGCCAGAATATTTCACCCCAAATCTGTTCTTTATATGAGTACCACTAGCCCAGATATGTTGGAGTCCTGGTGTGGTGCTGTAGGATAAGCACTGAACTGCTAACCACAAGGTCAATGGTTCACACCCACTCGCTGCTCCTTAGAAACTCTATACAGGGTTGCTGTGAATAGAAATCAATAGTCACATAACAACAACAATTCACATATGTTAAGAAGAACACAAAAAGTACATTGCCAAGGAGAACAGGAAAGAAAACCCCAGAGGTTTATGGGAATAAGGAGAAATTTTAAGTAGAATTATGACTCTATTTATAAGGGGGAAGGAGCTAAATAGTTTTGTTATTTGATAATTTTGATACTAAAATAGAATACTTTGTATTAGGCTACAGAAAAAATAACCCTAGGGAAATGGAAACAGGAAGAGCCAACTTCTGGTTTGACAAAGTTGGGAAGCAAACTGGTGAAAGATGATGTAAATGAATTAATAATAGTGACATGGAATTCTGGTATGTATATAAAGGTATATAGGAGTAAAATCTCAGTATCTTTGGTAGTCCAATAACTGTGTCTTCAGTTAACTGATGTTTGAATTCACAGGCCTCAAATAACAAGCACTCTTTCCAAAAGTGGAAGTGTGCTTATTTTCCATCATGTGGTAGGGTTTGTATTTATTTTCCAAATATTTTTCTGACATATTTGAGAAGAGATTTTTGGGTGCAAAGTTTGGGAGTGTAGAAATGGCATGGGAAAAGCATAATTTTTTGATACACTACAATTTGAAATCTATTTTTTTAAAAGTAGAATTTATATTATGAGAGTTTTTGTTCTTGTAAACTGAGGCATGAATGAAGCATTTATGGCCATATCATCTGAGTTTTTTGTTTTTTACCCTCCATTTTTGTATATATGCGAGGTATTCCTTTGGGATTTCTGATAGCCTTTTGGGTGTTTTATATGTGAAGTCCTGGTTCAAAACTGCACTACAAAGTCATTGGTTCAAACCCTCCATTCCCTCCTCGGAAACCCTATACATGGTTGCTATGAGTCGGCATCGATTCAATGGCACTTAGCAACAACAAAATTTGTGGTAGAAAAAAGATAAGTTTGTTGACATGTATCCTATATTTTGGACTTGGTTGCTATGATTCAGGTGAAAAACTACGTTTTCCTCCCTTCTAAGCACTGTGTTTTTTTTTGTTTTTTAAGGAGTGGAAGAAATTCACAGATGCCTGGGGGGTGGGAAAGAGGTGAGGAGTTGTTACAAGTATAGCAGCCTTTCATTGTGAAAATGTAAAGCTGATTGGAACTTGCTTTTATACGATTTCTATAGTTTTTAATTCCTAGGGTGGTGGTTTTCAGATGTACACTAGCATGTACCCCCTTTTTAAAATTTTTGCTGTTGTTGAGAATATACACAGTAGAACATACACCAGTCCAGTCATTTGTTCATGTACAATTCAGAGACATTGATTACATTCTTCCAGTTGTGCAGCCATTTTAACCTTCCTCCATTAACATAAACTCACTGCCCACTAATTTCCTACGTAACCTTTAGAGTTACTGTTGTCTGTGTGATCCCATGTGGATAAATCTGGAAAGAGCACTCTGCTCAAGGCAGACACTCAGGAGTAGTTTGACTAAACTTATTGTTTGGTTTTGAGAAGACTTAAGGGGGATATTTTTGGTTTGAGGTTTAAAGATCATCTCAGGGCATTAAGCGTCAAAATCAGGGCAGTAAGCGTCAGGGATTTATCCAGCTTCCATGGCTCCAGAAAGTCTAGAGTCTATGGTGGAGTTGGTTCTGACTCACAGCAACCCTGTATAGGGTTTCAAGGCTGTAAATCCTTATGGGAGCAGAAAGTTTCATGTTTCTCCTGTGGAGTGGCTAGTAGATTCACACTACTGACCTTTCAGTTAGCAGCCCAGCTCATAACCCATTATGCTACCATGAGAATGTGAAATACTGCTCTGCATTTTGCCCATTATGATAAAATACTCTTCTAGAGAATCTCCATTTGGATCTACAGCATGTTAGATCAAAATGTTTGTTAACGGTAACCGGGCATCTTCTAATTCAGGTGGTGGTGGTTATGTGCTGTGGAGTCAGTTCCAACTCATAGAGACCCTGTACAGGGTTTCCAAGGCTGTAAATCTTTACGGGAGAAGAACGTCTCATCTTTCTACTGCGGAACAGCGGGTAGTTTTAAACTGCTGACCTTGCGGTTTGCAGCTCGATTCGTAACCACTACAAGACCAAAGCTAGGACTACCCTACCCCTATTTTTGAGCTAACGCTCATCTACAATGCAAAATATTTTTATAAGAGGATAATTGTGTGAACTCTGCAGTTTTTGAAAGATGGATTTATTGCTAATCCATGAGAATAAGATAAGTAAAGAGTAGATAGCAACTCTTTGTGGTAGAGTTTGTATTTATTCAACTGCGAACATAGTCTTGCCTCTATGATTTCGTAACACTGATGAAATTTTCTTTTCTTAAAAGTAATTCCTACTAAATCTGCTATAGCAAGACTAACCTAATTTAATAATCTGAGAGCATTAAGGAAAGTAGAACAAAATCATGTTAAAAATGTTAGTGTTTTATTTAATTGGGAAATACAGTTACATTTCTATAACCCTGTAAGAGTCAATATATAGTCTCTTCTTGAGAGAAAAACTGGCATTGAGCATGCTATAAAAGCTGAGTTATACCAAGGCTTTAAATTAATGAAGACTAATAAAAGTTTTCTGGCTATATTATATTTATACAATATGTTGAGATGCTTTTGATATTTCAGTTGCTTGACTTTAAAAGGGGATGGGTGCCTTCCTCAATGAAATGTAAAAAACCAAATATATAGGAGAATATACTTATATGGTGGTGCCAGTGGTGGTTGTTTGCTGTTGAATTGGCTCCAACCCATAGCAACCCTGTATAGAGTTTCTTAGAGCAGCTGGTGGGTTTGAATTGCTTGCCTAGCAGTCCAGTGCCTATCCTACAGCTGGCTCCACAGCAGGGCTCTATTTAGTTGTTGTTGTTAAGTACCATCAGGTTGATTCTGCCTCATAGCAACTGTGTACAGGATTTCTGAGGAGCTGCTGATGGGTTTGAACCACTGACCTTGTGGTTTGTTGTTGTTAAGTGCCATCGAGTTGGTTTGGACTAGTAACGACCCCGTGTAGGGTTTCTGAGGAGCAGCTGGTGAGTTTGAACTGCCGATCTTATGGTTCAAACCAACCTTGAGGTCAAGTGCTTATCCTGCAGCACCACAATAGTCCAGTGATTCTCCTACAGTGCCACACCAGGACTCCATTTATACGGTGAAGAGACAAAAGCTAACTTTGGGGTCATAATTTCATTTGCCTCTTGTATGACCCTGGGAAAGTTTTACCTAGTCTTTCTAAGAATCATTTTCCACATCTGTGAAATAGTGACAATGGTGGTCCTTACGTCTTATGGTTATTGGGAGATTTCTCTGAGCTGATCTATGTAAAGTGCAGGCAAGTAGTGAGGGCTCAGTAGAAAATGGTATTATTGTTGTTAAGTGCTGTCAAGTCGGTTCTGACCCATAGCGACTCTGTATAAGGTTTCCGAAGAGCAGCTGGTGAGCTTGAACCACTGACCTTGCAGTTCAAACCAACTTTGCAGTTCAGCACATTAACCCACAGCACCGCACCAGGACTCCATTATTATCATTAATGCCAATTTAATTATTAGTTTCAATTAGAAGTGAAATAGCAGAATTGGGAAAAAAAATAGGAGCCATGGTAGATAAATGATTTATCAAGTGGACGTATGACTCGGGAGATTCCATCACGGAGGGAATTAACAGTGTAGTTTTAATAAATTCAGCTGCAAAACTAACATTATTTTAGAGAGAGGAAATCCTTTCAGTTGTTTGTGCCCCCATGAGATCCTAACTGTGCACTCTATTATTCTCTCTGAATTTTAAACATAGAGACTATAATACAGATAGTTTAGACTAGCAATTCTCAATTCTTTTTCCGAGTAATACAAATGAAGATTAATAATCACATGTGTCATATTTTCGGTGGCTGATTTGATTTAAAAGCATCTGTGTGGGTATGCATGTGTGGGCAGCAAAGCAAATAGCGCCATAAGCTTTTTGTTTTTGCGGTATTCATAAAAAAATCAATACATGACATAAATGTATTACTCAGTAAGAATTGCTTATTATGGGCAATTGCATAGATAAGATAGACTGCACGGTGATTTAACTGATGGTTTTAACCTCCACCCCTTCCACTTATGGAAACACCACAACTGCAAATGAGTGAGTGATTTTATTATAGAAGGAAGCTTGAGCCCATTCTGAGTTTTTATTTTAAAAAGTAAATCATTCACAAACATCAGTGTTCCTATTATTAACAGATTACTTGGCATGAAGTTCACAACTGATCATGCCCTTTTGCTTTAATATGATTGTAGGAGCTTCTTATTTGAGAACTCAGTAAAAATGCAAAAATTCCCAACACATCTCATCCCTTTATATTTTAAATCATTAAGTATAATAATGCTAACTAAATATAAGAACTCTTATGTTATCTAACTATAAAAGCAGATGATGGCTAAATACATAGTTTGTTATCTTATTTGACCAAAAGAAGAAAACCCTGTTAGGTAGGGATTTAGTTCAGGTATGAAAAATTTACTCTTAATTTTAATCTAATAGCTGTTAGGATTATTAAACACAGAGCTAGAATTACTGTTTGAAAGGTCCATGAGAACTTCTACTCTGATTTTTAAAGGTAAGTATAACTCATGTTTGAGATGCTTTTAATCAGAATAGAAATGCCTTAGATTATGATTTTTTCTCAGATTGAGTAATTCTGTTCTAATAAATCAGCATATGTTGCCATCTAGTCTAGAAACTACATAAGGAGAAAAACATATTACGTAAAAACATATGTAGTATCAAGCCTTTAAGATTTAATGCCAATACCATATTCCAGATCAGTTCCAGATGGGTTAAAGAGAATGCCAGTTGAGAAAAACACTGAGTTCAACACACATCTGACTCTGGGGTAGATATTTATTAAAATAGAGCAGCAGGAGGAAGCACATATATATAAGCCGAACATTTTGATTATATAAAAATTTAAAATGCCTGCATGCCAAACCAAATTAAGACAGAAGATGGGAAGTGGCGATTAGGTTAATAATCTCTGTGTTTTGGAGTTAATACAAATTGATAAGAAGACCATGAAGACTTTCAAAAGGGGAGAGGAAAAAAAAAACAACAGTCAAACGACATGAACAGACAGCTCATAGGAAAGCAAATATAGTTGGAGTGTTTGAACTTCTAAACTGTTTAGTCATGCTCTTGAAAAGAGAAGTGGAAGTGGAAAAGTAAAACAACTATATGCCATTTTTTTTAAACTGTCAGATTTTCAGAGAGAACAAATGGTGGATAGGGGGCCCTGAGACCATATCACTCTGGTAGGGGGTGGTCAATGATTAGGGCGTATAAAGAAATACGAGTAATTTGGTAGCATGAACCATGAAAAGTAGTGTAATGGGGCGATTGCAAAGCATAGACTCTGCAGCCGGATGCCCGGCTTAATCTCAGGTTTGTCATTTACTAGCTGCAGGACTTTGGGCAAGACTCAGTTTTATCTGTAGAATTTTAGAGAAAGAGATAGAAATTGTCATATAGAATTATTGTGAGGGCATCTTAAAATAGTATATATAAGGTACTTATAAAAAAGGACCTTACCCATCCCTTCCTAAGTGTGTTTGCTTTATTGTTATTAACCCTGTCGTCATGTACCTCAAAAGGTCTAGTTTTTGGGACTATAGCATCAGGAAATGATTATGCACGTGGACCAAGTTTTGTGTGATGGTCTTCATTTGAATATGATTTATAAAGGGATAAATAAGCTTTTTCTAACTAATTGTGGAATATTAGCCAGATTATGGTGAATTTTTATTGTGAACTAGAGCACAAGGACGATTTGAACTGCAAGGTCGGTGGTTCAAACTCACTAGCTGCTCCTCGGAAACCCTATACAAAATTGCTATGAGGTGGAACCAACTTGACAGCACTTAACTGCAAGAACAATAATATATACAATTACTTCATTGGAGACATTTCAGTAATGCGGGATGTCATTAGCCCCTAATAATTTTCATTTAGCATGATAGGGAGCTGAATATATAAAAATTTTGTGTGCCCATTTGTGTATTTGTATGATAAATATGTGTGTGCATGTGTGCATTTATTCTTGTGGAAGGGAATGGCTAAGAATTAGTAGTGGTTCTCTCCTAGTGATAAGATTATTGGGTTGCTATTTTTTTCCTTGTATTCAGTGTTATATTTCTTTCTTGTAGTAGTACCACAATGTATTTTATTTTATTGTGCTAAAATATGCATAACAAAACATTTGCCAATTCAACAATTTTTACATGTGTAATTCAGTGACTTTGATTACTTTCATCATGTTATGCAACCGTCAACACTATTCTTTTCTGAATTACTCCACTACTATTAACAGAAACTCAGTATACCCTAAGCATTAATTCCCGCTTTCCCTTCCTTACCTCTGGTAAGCACTTAAGAACTTTGTTGTTGTTAAGTGCCATCTAGTTGATACCAACTCATAGCTACCTCGTAGAGTGTTTCCAAGGAGCAGCTAGTGATTTTGAATGTCCAGTTTTCTGATTTAGCATTCTTTATCTACAGCACCACACCAGGACTCCCATCAAGTCATCATTTCTATATACACATATTTACCCATTTCATGCAAGTGAGATCATGTTGTATTTGCCCTAGCGTGGCTTATTTCACTCAGCTTGTTTTCTAGGTTCATCCATGTTGTTTATTACCCACATTTTCTACAGAGAGAATGTATTATTCCTATAGAAAAAGAATTATTAAACAAGTACTAGTTATTGGCACTTTATGTAGTTAGTTCAAATCCACCAGCTGCTTTTCGGAAACCTTAGACAGTGTCATTATGAGTCAGAATGGAATCTAGACTCCAGGGCACTTAAGAACCACAGCAGTCATGTCATTTGGGGGAACAGTACATCTCTTAAACATAAGAACTAGGTCATCTTTGCCTCCAGGTGGCACTACCATTTTCACAGGGAAGTAAAGAATTCAATATGGATAGATAGACGTTTTGTCCAGTTTTGATCCAGGGCTTGATGGCTTAGTTTGTCTGCTGTTTTGGCTCTCCCGGGAAAAGTTGGGTGGGTGTGCAAGGAAGATATTGCAGAGAGAGAGGTGGGTGGGCCCCCGCACCATGCCCAGCTCTTTTTCTCACACTCAGGTTTTTGCCTGTTTCTAGATTTCATTAAGGCTGTAGGGCCACTTGTAGTAACATCTATTAAAACTACTTGAGGGTAAATTAAATTATGTTTGTAATTACTTGAGTAAACAAGCATGATGAAGGAAGCAGGTTTTTTCACAGTATAGTTTATTTCCGAAGCTAATTAAGTAAATTAAGAGTTATTAGTGGAGAATTAAAATATTGTGTACAAAACTCTATTATTCTCACATTTATTTCCCCTCTAATTTAAGACTCTTTCCTCCCACTCCACCCTGGGGTCTCTGTTTTCTCAAGTCTGAAATCTAACTCTTTCCATCCCTATGATCTTACAAGAATGGCTCTTCCAGGTGTTTGCATTAGATCCATGAATCTCTGCTTTATTTCCTTCCACTTTCTTTTTTCTTTTTTTAAAGTTGTGCTGTTCTCATATAATGATCCTGCGGCATATGATATGAATAAAAGCTTTCATTTGGGTGTAAATAGGAAGAGTTTTGTTCATTAATCAGTTTTGGGTGAATCGTTTGACTTTGTGAGCTCAATCGATTTTTATTTTGTGTGCTAATTGAGTGCAAAATATCTTAAAGGTTGACTTTCATTGGTACTGTGAAATGCTGCCTAAAGAACCCCTAATATTGTTGGCAATTTTATAATTTGAAATTGGCCTACTCGCTCAGTATTATGCTCAGTGAGCCTCTGAAATAATGGAAATAACCCATGGAAATAATGACTTACTGGATTTACATTTGTAATTTATTGAGCTGTTATTACTCAGTTGCATTACTTTATAGCAAAATCTGAAATTTTCATAAGGCAAATTAAAGGAAAAATAATTGATAATTTTCCTTTGAAATGCTCTCATGGTTAACATCAATATACTCATATATGACGGATTATCTTCTGAAAAATATTAATGTTTATGTTTGGCCTATTGAAAATAATGTTTTTGTGCATGTTTTGGAAGTGGTCGAAAGTTCAGAATGGAATTATTTAAGACGGATTACTGCTATCTCCCAAGATGGCACAGTGGTTAAATTCTGGGCTGTTAATAGCAATTAGAACCCACCCAGTGGCTACCTGTAAGAAAGACCTGGCGATCTGCCCTTGTAAAGATTGTTGTTGTTGTTTGCCTTTGAGTCAATTCTGACTCATAGTAACCGTAAACAACAAATAACATAGTGCTATAGGGTTTCCTGGAGTCCTGGTGTGGCACTGTGGGCTAATGTGTCAGACTGCAAAGTTGTTTGAACTGCAAGGTCGGTGGTTCAAGCTCACCAGCTATTCCTTGGAAACCCTATACATGGTCTCTATGGGTCGCAATCAACTCGAAGGCACTTAACAACAACATATAGTTTCCTAGATTGTAGTAATCTTCATAGAAGCAAACTGTATATCTACCGCAGAGCAGCTGGTAGATTCTAACTGCTGACCTTTGCGTTAACCATTGTACTACTAGGAGTCCTAGTGTGGCACACTGATAAGCCCTGGGCTGCTAATCTCAAGGTTAGCACATCAAACCTACCAGCTGCTTCCTGGAAGCCCTACCCAGGGTCGCTGTGAGTCAGAATTGACGGGACGGCACTTAACAATATTGTACTAGTAGGACTCCTTCCCATCAAGACCACAACCTTGAAAACCCTATGGGACCATTCTACTCTGTCATATATGATTGCTGTGAATTAGAATCAGTACAACAGCAAACAACAACCCTTGTCTCCCCAGAAGCTGAGTCAATGGAATTAAATAGGCTAAATCATCTAGACAGGGCTAAGAAACTTTCATATGATGCCTTATTTTGATCTCTTCTTGGATTTACCTTGTTACTTCAAATACTGAAGAGTAAAGACCATAGAAAAGATTCATATGTATTGCCACCCAGAGGTAACAAATGCTAATTTGTTTCCAATCTTTCTTTAAATGATAGGATGTTACAGATGAAGTTCAAGTCCTGTTTGAATCCCCTTCCTTAGTCTTTCCCTTACCTCTTTGTCTTTGCAAAGACTGTCTCTTTCAAAAATGTGATGTGTATTCTCTGCCCATATTTTTCTCGTACATCTATCTCTCTATATATGTATATGCATATATTTAATAGTTTTATAAAATTGGAATCGTAACCTTGCAAAACATCATTTTTGAGCTCTCTGCATGATGACACATTTAGATGTAGCTCATTCCACTTTTATCACTTTATAGTATTCTATCCTTTACTTGGATGAAGAGGAGGATAATAAGAAGTCTCTGAGTAGAGCAAATAGTTAACACACTAGACTGCTGACTGAAAGCTTGAAAGTTTGAGTCCCCTCAGAGGCACCTTCGAAGAACAGCTTAGTGATCTACCTCTGGAAAATCAGCTATTGAAAATCCTATGGATCGCAGTTTATTCTGACATACACCAGGTCATTGAAATCAAATGGTAAAAATCCTTTATTTAGCTGCCATCAAGTTGGCCTCTTATTCATGGCATCCAAGGAGCTATGGTAGCGTAGCGGTTACGAATTGGGCTGCTAACCCCAAAGTCTGCAGTTCGAAACTACGAGCTGTTCCGCTGGAGAAAGATATGAGGCTTTCTACTCCTGTAAAGATATACAGCCTCAGAAACCCTATACAGGGTCACTTTGAGTCAGACCCGGCTCCATGGCACATAATCACTACTACACCCATGCCAAAGGAATGAAATGCTGCATGCTCCTGCCTTGCCCCCAGGATTGGGTATGAATTGGACCATTGGAATCCATAGGGTTTTCCTTGAATGAGTTTTTGAAATTGGATTGTAAGGCCTTCCTTCTTAGTTTGTATTAGTCTAGAAGCTTCACTGGATGAGCATCATAGGCCCGCATAAACTTCCACTGACAGATAAGTGATAGATGTGATGATGTGGATTGGCTGGGAATCAAACCCAGTCTCCCACATGGAAGTAGAGAATTTTACCACTGAGCCACCACAGCCCCCCTTTAGCTAGCTAGTTCTCTATTAATGGACATTTAAGTTTATTGCTAATCAAAATAGTACTGTGAAAACCAGTTTTGTAAATGTCTCCTTGTGAACATGTGCTATGATTTCTCTAGAATCTATCATTAGAAGTAGAATTTCTGGATAATGGAGAATGTATATATATCTTGAGTGTCACAGATTTTGCATCAATGCCCATCAGTAAATGTGCATTGGTTTACATTCGCAACACCAGATTATGAAATACTGATTCCACCACATTCTTCCAGACACTTTGTACTGTGGGAGTAGGCAGTTGTGTATTATTTGTATTTTAAATTTAATTCTATTCTTGATTAGTGAAGCTGTGCATAGTCTCATAGGTTTATCAGACTCTGTTTCGTCTTCTCTAAATTGCTATTTGTGTCCTATTTACTCCTTTTGCTCTTGGATAGCTTATGTTCTATTTGTTGATTTGTAAAAGCTATTAATCTTTGTATTAAATCTTTAGTTATTTGAGGTGAAAATGTGTTCTCGTCTATGGTCTGTCTTTCAGCTTTGCTTTTATATATATAATTTTTATACAAATGAGTTAAATTTTGATGCAGTCAAATTTAAAGTTTCTTCCTGGAGGTTTGTGGTTTATACACCTAGTCCAAGAAATCCTTCTCTAACCTGAGGTCATAAAGATATTCTGAAATATGTTCTTGCAACAATATTTTTTCTTTGTCTTAAAGCATTGCATGTAAAAGTTATAAAATAATTTATTTTCAGAAATATAATTGCTTTAGGAAATGACCCATTTGTATTTCCATCTTGTAAAATAATCTTTACAGAAATGGGGATAATTTCCTTGTGGTATTTTAAGGGACCAACAACAGAAACTATTAAACACCATGACTTACCAAGAGTGACTGCTACTTAGCTATTTGGAAGCTTTCAGTGAACATTAGATTAAGATAAAGAACTTAGGGTTTTGATGTTCAAATATTTATTTAAAATAACATGGTCGTATAACACCAGCCCTGGTGTGGGACTGTGCGTTAATGCACTGGATTGCAGAGTTGTTTGAATCACAAGGCCGGTGGTTCAAGCTCACCAGTCACTCCTTGGGAACTCCATAGTGACCTATACAGGGTCACTATGGGTCGGAATCCACTTGACGGCATTTAACAACAACAATAACACCAGCCGCTCCTCAGAAACCCCGTCGCTATAAGTCTAAACCAACTTGACAACACTTAACAACAATAGGAAGATAACATCGAGGAAGAAACTTCTAGATTTGATGATCACTGTTGTTCATTTCATGCATATTTTGATTATTATCTTAAACTTCTTTGGAAATAAATAGAATATCACACACACTAGAAAATTTGTAATGATTACATGATGAAACAATCGCACATTTTAAACAACATAAGTAAATAGAGAATGTTATAAGCCTAAAAAGTGCTGCAGTTGAGATTTTGGGATGCAGTTGGTGTTGTCATTTCAGACAAACCTTGTCTTGTTTCTAAGAATGGAATATGCATTATCATTATTTAGTGTCTTTCTTACTTTTGCTTCTTTTTTCTTATATTTAATTACTGATAGACACTGACTACATTTTGTCACTGATGGGCTACAATGTGAACCCCAATATTGTGAATACACATAACAACAACAACAAAAACAAACCAAGAAACTGTTTAGAAATGCAGCATGATCTGTTTTTGTTTCACTTAACGTATTGTGAAACAATTTCAATCTTCCGGAATTGTCAGTGCTTAAAGAAAGAATAAATATGAGGGGCTCATTGCTTTCCTAACAGTGAGAATGGCAAGGCACCACCCACCCCTAAGCTCCAATATCAACTCCCTGTATGCGTCAGAGTAGCTGTACTCTATAGGATTTTCAATGATTGATGCTTTTGGAAACAGACAACTAGGTCTTTCCTCCTTGGTGCATCAGATAGATTGGAACTTCCATCCTTTCTGCTAGCAGACCAAATGAATTAACTGTTTGCACCCAGCACTCCTCTCCCTACAAAGAACGAAGAGACCATTCCATGAATGTCTATCCAGGAGGCATTGAACAGAACAGTCCCATCAGTTGTCCCTCAATTATTTTGTACTTCTTACAGTTTTACTTCCTAGCAGAATCAATCTTGCTTTGAGTGCTCACTGGTGCCAGTCATAGTTGTTAATCATTTTCCATGCAATAGTCCATATGGTGACTCTAACTGATGGTCCCTGTTTTGTTGGTGAATAAACGGAGGCTTTTGAGAGCCTGAGTAACGTGTGCAAGATCACATAGTTCGCAGATGCTAGTACTGGGATTAAACTCAGCTCTGACTGATTCTCAAGCTCCCTTTCTCATTCCTAATTTAAAATGTACCATGTTGAGTTTTTTCAATTTTATGTCTCTGTGCCATGGTATGAGTAGCTCTTCATCTTCTTTCCCTGGGAAGAAGTGTGGTAGGAAAGGGAAGAAGAGGCTTAGGTTTCTCCATGTTTGTATGAATCTGAAGAGGAAACAATGCAAGGTAATGGAATATTTACCCAGCACTGCTGAAGACTAAAGCTTGCTCATTTAGTAGTTACAATCTTAGAGCTCATCTTGTATGTGTATGTATGTGTCATCCTGTAATGTCTGAAGATTACATGAGTAGGATCATGCTGTCCAGAAGGTTAGAGGGTGGATCTCTATACATATTAAAAATATGAAGCAGTATGTGATTGTTCATGTGCTGCCATTGATGCGAAAATGTTAAAACACATAAAATGCCTCTCTTGTTTATATGTGTCTGTAATAAAAGGCTAAAAAAATGTAACAAAGGTATCAACCAAAATTTAATTAGTGCTCACCTCTGTGGAAGGAGTTACAGGAAGGACAAAAGCTTTACCAGTCTTACCGGAAACATTTTAATTTTATACTTGAAAGCAATCCGATGTGCATTTGACAAAACGTTATGATTTAAAAAAATCTAGATGGTAGGTAGGGGGTTGTTTTATTACCTGAGCTATAGTCTTGCCTTTACTTTTCTCCATTTGCTTTTTTTCTCCGAATAACAATAACAACAAAGTGATTATCACCATGAGGATGTGCTACTTATTGCAATACCCACAAACAAAATCATTTGAGAACAGAATCGTTTCTTTGGTTCTTTGTCTGGGCCAGCGTGAAGACAGGCTTCTTCCTGGTTTTCTCTGTCACTACCATTGTGCTCTGCAAGCACATACATAAGGAAGTACAGTCTCAGTTGTTTTAGGGAAGGAAGAAATCTGGATGCCATGGCTATAAGTACTAACTGCTTGGAGTGACCATTTCTTTCCCCTCAAAGACTAAGATGATGATTTGAGCTCAGAGGTAAGAAAACTAAGCTGAGAGACCCTGCTTCTTTGAGTTACAGTAAAATGTGCCCAACCGTGTAGGTAGCTCATGACACTAGCTTGTATTTTAACTTTATTTCTGTAGCTTAAATTTTAAGTTTCTACAGTTAAACTAGAATATGGTGTTAACTGTTCTCTGAATTAAGTCTTTATAAATTAGAAGCTCATAAACTACTGTTATTGCTCAGTTAAAGGGAAATATGCTGTGAGCTGAGGTTTTTAGGAGAGTCTGGGTTTATCTTTTTGGAAGGTAGATGGTCAAGTTTCATGGCACCTTCTTGGTCCATTGCTTCATTTGAAGAATGGATTTGCATTTTAAACTTTATTAATTATTAGATAATACAAGAACTGTTTCATTTTAAAAGGTAATATCTAAAGAGCTTTGCTAGTGGGCTGCTAGCTGCAAGGTCAGCAGTTCAAATCTATCAGTAAATTCTTTGGAGAAAGATAAGGCTTTTGGCTCCTGTAAGGATTTACAGCCACTGAAACCCACCCTGTATAGTAGCTGCTATGAGTCAGAACCAATTTAGTGACACCAATCACCACCACCATCATTTTAGGAGGATAGGTGATTAATCTGATGGATTTGGACTGATGTGGGTGAGAAGCAGCCACCTGGTAGCTGGTTTGTGATGAGCCTGTTTAAGAGATCATTAGGTTAGAACTTAACATTTCATGATAATGGAATATTTGCATATATAGATAGCATTAATAGCATTTTTCCTAAAACTTTTGATACGATTACAATGTGAAAATTGAAGAAACACAGGCTGTTTTAAAAGGGTTTTCTTTTATTTTGAACATGAGGTTGTTGTTGTTAAGTGCCATTGAGTTGGTTCTGACTCATAGCGACCCTGTGTTGGGTTTCCAAGGTGTGGCTGGTGAGTTTGAACTGCCGACCTTGTAGTTCAGACCGACCTTGCGATCCCGTGCTTGATCTCACAGTGCTACACTAGGAATTGCCATATAATCAATTATCCACACAGTGACCACCCCACCCCCCGACATAAGCAATCCTATGGGTCAGTTATACTCAGTCACATGGAATCACTCAATGGAGGGCACACAGTAACAAATTTTTACAAGATCAGATCACCAGATCTTTCGTCCAGTGGAGCTACAGGGTAGGTTCTAACTGCCAACCCTGTGATTAGCAGCTGAGTACTTATCCATTGTGCCACACCCCCAAAAGACCCATTGCAGTTGAGTTGATTTCAATTCATAGCAACACTGTAAGTACAATTGCCCCAAAGGTTTTTTTTTGTTTGTTTCTGTTTCAGTGGCAACCACAAATGCAAAGTGTTTTCTTTTGCAACTTACAAAATTTGAAAACAAGATTGTTTTTGTTGTTCAATACTGTCGAGTCGGAAGTGACCGTGTGTATGGTTTCCAAAGAGCTGCTGGTGAACTTGAACCGTGGTAAACTTGCGGTCCAAACCAACTTTGCAGTCCAGCGTCTTAACCCACAGTGGTAGTAGTGTGCAGACTCTACGGGAACAGAAAGCCTCATCTTTCTCCCGAAGAGTAGCTGGTAGTTTCGAACTGCTGACCTTTATGTTAGCAGCCCAATTCGTAACCACTACGCTACCAGAGCTCCTTAGGAAAAACGAGATTGCTTGGGTTAAATAATAGATGTTTCTGAAGCTGCAGGTTCCCATTTGGAGCTCGGTTTTGCTACTAGAGATATAAAAACAACTTCCTACAACTCCCAGCTGGGAGCGCTACTGCAATGCTGCCCTGTGATTAGATGAGCACATCGACCTGGTGTGGTAAAGTCCCTCCCACAATCCTCTGGGGAAGGGTATATAAATTCTCTAGTTCAGTGCGTCTTGCTAGTCTTACGTGGTCAATTTCACTCCAGTTGTCTCCTGAGAGGCATAGACCATACACAGGAACTCATTTTAGTGTTTCTTCCTTTAGTAGACTTCAGAGATTGGTGTAGAGACACTCAGAATGCTGGGTCCGTCCACCAGCAGAAAGAAGTCTTTGGTTGGCATTCAGCTGTGAGCGCCTTCCAATTATGATGAGCGTACTCATGTTGATGTGATCTGGGACAAGGAACTTAATTTTATTCAGAATGGAAAACTGCTTCTCACCATTGTATATTTCTGCCACCACCTGGATTTTGGTAAGATGCTGCTCTCTGATGAGTGGGACATCTTCCACCCTTTGTTCGAATGTGCAGCGCTGTTCCAAAGTGTTCTCCAGTGGCATAGGGACATAGCGAAGGATGGGGGTGGAGACGCAGAGGTGACGGTGGCGTCAGGTAGCTGTCCCATAGGGTGTTTTAAGGCTGTACTCTTTACTGAGCCCTGGTGTGGCGCTGCAGGATAATGTACTAGAGTACAAGATTAGTTTCAACTGCAGGATCAGCGGTTCAAACTCACTAGCTGCTCCTTGGAAACGCCATAAAGGGTCGCCAGGAGTCGAAACCAACTCCTTGGCACTTAAAAAGAACACTCTTCTGAACCAGATGGCCAAATCCTTTGGAGGAGCTGGTGGTTTCAAACTGTTTACCTTTCAGTTAGCAGCCCAGTGCTGAACTACTGCACCACGAGGGCTCCTTACCGCCTGGCAGTTCTTTTATAATACCTATTTTTTAAATGTAAGGAGCTCTGGTAGCATAGTGGTTACGAATCGGGCTGTAAACCGCAAGGTCAGCAGTTCGAAACTACCAGTGGTTCCGCGGGAGAAAGATGAGGCTTTCTGCTCCCGTAAAGATTTACAGCCTCGGAAACACTGTACAGGGTCGCTATGAGTTGGAACCGACTCCATGGCACATAACAATAACAACAACATTTTAAAAATGTGATTTGTGCTTTATGGTTTTTATGGAAAATGTACAATGGTAGTTTTTAGAATTTTTATAGAAAGAATAATTTTATAAGCATTTAAGACAGGTTGTTTAAGTTGTTACAGATATTATAGCATGTAAATGTATGCATAGAATACCTTTCATATAATTGTAGGAAAATTCTCAGACCTTGTATTATTTAGGGGCAAATTTCAGTCAAGAGATATAAAGGAAATTTTCTTTAAAGTCCAAATAAAGTCCCGGGAAAAAACAATGGACATTTTACCAGAAACTTAATTAAGGTGTTATATAGTTTTAAAAAGGAGCTCTCGTAGCGTAGTGATTACGAATCAGGCTGCTAACCTCAAGGTCGGGAGTTCGAAACTATCAGCTGTTCCGCGGGAGAAAGATGAGACTTTCTGCTTTCGTAAAAATTTGTAGCCTCGGAAACCTTGTACAGGGTCACTATGAATCGGAACCGACGGTACTTAACAACAACATAGTTTAAAAAGACTAGCCAGATAGCCAAATCTTGTCATAAGAATATAAAATACACATATATGTTCACTTTAACACATATTTTTAATCTTCAGCATTTCATTTATATGTTGTTATTGTGCCGTCGGGTCGGTTCTGACTCATAGCGACCCTGTACAGGGTTTCCGAGGCTGTAAATCTTTATGGGAGCAGAAAGTCTCATCTTTCTCCGGTGAAACCGCTGGTAGTTTCGAACTGCTGACCCTGATTTAGCAGTCCGATTCGTAACCACTACGCTAAGATTATAAACTAATAATTGATTTAAGGTTTAGGGACTACTATTTTTGAAAATTTCTTTTATCATTGTAAAATATAGATACGACTGTTGTTACATGCTGTCGAGTCGGTACTGACTCATAGTGATCTTGTATAGGGTTTCCGAAGAACGGTTGATAAACTTGAATCCCGGAGAGCTTGAACTGTCGACCTTGCGGTTCAAACGGACTTTATGTTCAACGCATTAACCCACAGCACCACACCAGGAAAACAAGACAGCCTGGGTTAAACAATGGAGGTTTCCAAAGCTGTGGAAATGTTTGAAGTGACTGCCGCTTCAGGTAGCTGCCCCATATCGTGTTTTTAAGGCTGTACTCTTTACTGAGCCCTTGTGTGGCGCTGCAGGATAATGTACTAAACCACAAGGTCAATTTGAACTGCAGGATCGGCGGTTCAAACTAAGCATCTGCGCCTTGGAAACCCTATACAGGGTTGCTGTGAGTGAGTTGGAAGAGAGTTGATGGCACTTAGAAACAACACTCTTCTCCTGAAACAGAAGGCCAAATCCTTTGGAGGAGCTGGTGGTTTCAAACCACCCACCTTTCAGTTCGCAGCCCAGCGCTGAATTACTGCACCACTAGCTCTTTAAGCCGCCGGCAGTTCTTTTACAATATATATATTGTTTAATTGTAATTGGTGCTTTATGGTTCTTATAGAAAATAACATGTACAATGGTAATTTTTAGAATTTATATAGATTAATTTTATTAGTATTTAAGACAGTTTAAGATTTATAAATGTTACAGCATTTCAACGCATGCATAGAATCCCTTTCGTATAATTATAGGAAAATTCTCAGACCTTGTATTATTTAGGGGCAGTTTCCAGTCGAGATATATAAAGCAAATTTTGTTTAAGGTCCAAAGGAAAATCTCAGGAAAAATTATGGACATTTTACTAAGACCTTAACAAGTTTAAAAAGACTATCCAGATAGCCAAATCTTGTCATAAAAATATAAAATACTCATATATGTTCACTTTAACGCATAATATATTTTTAATTTTCAACATTTCATTTATATAATGTCATTTTAAAGATGAACTAAAATTGACTTAATATTTGTTGTTGTTGTTGTTAAGTGCCGAATATTTAGGGACTACTTTTTTCAATTTTCTTTTATTATAAAATACAGATAACGCTGTTGTTAGTGCCATCGAGTCGGTTCCCACTCATAGTGACCCTGTATAGGGTTTCCAAGAAACGACTTGTGAGCTTGAACCGCCGACCTTGCGGTTCAAACCGACTTGCAGTCCAGCTCATGAACCCACAGCGCCACACCAGGAAAATAAGAAAGCCTAGGTTAAATAATGGAGGTTTCCGAAGCTGCAGATGCCCATTTGGAGCTCGATTTTGTACAAAAACAACTTCCTATAACTCCCAGCTGGGAGCGCTATTGCAATGCTGCCCTGTGATTAGATGAGCACATCGACCTGGTATGGTAAAGTCCCTCCCACAATCCTCTGGGGTAGGGTATATAAATTCTCGAGTTCGGTGCGTCTTGCTAGTCTTACGTGGTCAATTTCACTCCAGTTGTCTCCTGAGAGGCAGGAACCCATCTTAGTGTTTCTCTCTTTAGTAGACTAAAGAGATTGGTGTGGAGACACTCAGCATGCTGGGTCCGACCACCAGCAGAAAGAAGGCTTGGTTGGCTTTCAGCTGTGAGTGGTGATGAGCTTACTCATGTTGATGTGATCTGGAGCAAGGAACTTGGTTTTATCGAGCATGGGAAACCGCTTCTCACCTTTGTATCTTTCTGCTACCACCTGGATTTTGGTAAGCTGCTGCTCTCTGATGAGTGGGACATCTTCCACCCTTTGTTAGAAGATGCGGCGCTGCTCGAAAGTGTTCTCTGATGGCATAGCGACATAGCGCGAGGTACGGCGGTGGACACATTGAGATGATGGCGTCAGGTAGTTTAGCTATTCCATAGGATTTTTTTAAGGCTGTATTCTTTACTGAACTCTGGTGTGGCGCCGCAGGATAAATATACTGGATCACAAAGTCATTTTAAAAATTATAAACTTAAAATTGACTTAATATTTAGGAAAATTATTTGAACTTCAGGATCAGCGGTTCAAACTCACCTGCTGCTCCTGGTTGTTAAGTGCTGTCAAGTGGTTCCGACCCATAGCGACCCTGTACAGAATTTCCAAGGCTGTAAATCGACCCTTAGCGACCTTGTACAGAATTTCCAAGGCTGTAAATCTTTACGGGAGCGGAAAGCCTCCTCTTTCTCCTGCGGAGCGGCTGGCTGGTAGGTTCACAACCTGATTCGTAACCACTACGCTACCAGAGCTCCTTTTGAACTCTTATAAAATAGGGTGGCTATGAACCGGAACCGACTCGCTGGCATTTAAAAACATTCTTTTCCTGAAACAGATGGCCAAATCCTTTGGAGGAGCTGGTGGTTTCAAAATGGCCACCTTTCACTTAGCAGCTCAGTGCTGAACCACTTAGTGTACCACCATGGCTCCTCCTACCTGGCAGTTATAGAAAGAATTTTATAAACGTTTAAGACAGGTAGTTTAAGTTTTATAAATATTATGCACTTAAATGCGTGCGTAGCACCCCTTTCATGAGATTATAGGAAAATTCTTAGACCCTATATTATTTAGGAGGCTATTTTCAGGCGAGATATAAAGCAAATTTTCTTTTAAAAGTCCAAGCGGAAATCACGGGTGAAAAACAAAGGACATTTTACCAGGAACTTATATTTAAGATATTAGAGTTTAAGAAGACTAGCCATATAACCAAATCTTGTCATAGGAATATACAATACTCATATATGTTCACTTTAACACATAATATATTTTTAACTTTAAACATTTCATTTATATGTCATTTTAAAAATTATAAACTTAAAATTGACTTAATATTTAGGAAAATTCTTTGAAATTTTTATTTTTCATTGTAAAATAAAGATAATGTTATTGTTGTTAAGTACTGTCTGATTCGGTTTCAACTTATAGTGACCCTGTATAGGGTTTCTAAGGAGTGGCTTGTGAGTTTGAACCTCCAACCTTGCAGTTCAAATCAACTTTGTGGTGGAGTACTTATCCTGCAGCACCGTGGACTCCATATAGCATTTGTCAGTTCAACATTGGGTAACTAATTCTTTGGAAAACAAAAGATGACATTTAAAATATGTTAACTGTAACTGGAGAGAACATCCATCAGATATGCTGAAGTTTAGGTTTATACACTGATGTTTTGTCAAAGGAAAAATGTGACAAGACTGATAAGATGTAAGTCAAATATTAGTGGATAAAGATTTGAGAATATATGATTACCCCTTATGTTGTTAATTTATGGATAGTTGAAATGAGGTTCGAAATGGTTTATGGCTCAGTGTGGTATGAAAAAATACTAAGAATTTTTGTCGGGGAGGGGGGGAAGGAAACTTTAACTGGTTAATCAATATGTGAAAAAAAATAGAACTTAATATCAAAGAAATACAAATTAAGACAATAAAATATATTGCTTGCATTCCAAATTGACCAAAAATTTCAAGTAGGTTTTTTTTTTTTTTTGAGTGATAGATGCACACATTCTTCAAGTGAGAGAGAGGTGTTCTGCTGTAGCCTTTCTGGAAAGCAGTTTGGCAGTATGTTCATTGCCTTGTTTCTTTAGCCTTTGACCTAGTATCCTCGCTTCTAGGAAATTATCCTAAGGGAGTAATGGGAAATGTGGACAAACATTTACAAAGACTCACTGCAGTGCTAGCAAAACTGAAAAACAACTTATAGGGGAATTATTGAACAAAGTTTGGTACAGTTTTATTTGGACTGCATAGCTCTTTTAAATATTTTCTATTAAGAGTGAAATAAGGAATACTATTTCCTTTAATACTGTGTGAAATGAGGGTATGAAACAGTATACACAGAATGATTTTAGCACTTGCCATATGTTCATATATGTAAAAATAAACATTTCTAGGAGTATTCACAGATAAGTAGGTTCATAAATGAAAATGTACTAAAATGTTAAATTATATCTCTGGTTGGTGGTATAATAGGTGATTTCCATTTTTAAAAAATTAATGCTTTATTTTCTAAAACTTCTATAATTTGCATATTATTTTTATACATAGATACTTAAGTAGCTATAACTATTGCTGTTTATACGTGAAAATACCTAGCTTTGAAAAGCAACAATAAGCTACTCATCTTTAACAAATTTATGGTCAATAATTTGATTATTTTAACAGAATATGGATCACTGAGTTAGGTGCTGTGGAATACAAACAAATAATGATCTCTCCCTCCCAAGAACATAAAACTTGCTGGAAGAGTCAAGTTGCTATAATAATACTAAAAATAAATAATAAAATATAACTCTATTGAAAATTTCCTAAAAAGAAGATTTCTAAGTTTTCAGAATCTACTTTTAGAGTAACCATAAAGTAGAAGATAGAAATATAGTTTATATTTTTATAGGTACCTTAAACTGATAGTGATAAATAGAATTAATCATTTTGATCATTTACTGTAATACTCGTACAAGTTTGTGGGGTTTTTTGACTTATTTTGAATTGAATGGTTTGCAGAGCAGATCATCAGTCTTAACATTAGACAAATCATATGCTTTGTTTTATCTCAGTGATGGCTGTCCACTCCATGTAACAACAGTTATCCCTTTCCTTCATGTGGTTCTTACTTCCATTCCACTCTCTTTTTCCAACACATCTGAACAGTTTCCTTAGATGAATGTTGCCCTTTTGATCGTCAGTGGTTGACCATTCCATAGTGAGCATACTTGGCTAGTTCTATTATTCCCCCTGTATACCTATATTGTGACATTATGGGTTAATGCACTGGAATGCAAAATTGGTTTGAACATCAAGGTCGGTGATTCAAGCTTACCAGGCTCCTCAGAAACCCTATACAGGGCCGCTAAGGGTTGGAACTGACTTAACAGCACTTGGACAACAACAACATACTTAAGGTTTCGTTGAAAATTGGGCCCTGAAGGTGAGTTCCATTCCAGACTTGAAGGGTGATTGAGTGCAGTAGTTTTGGGTTCCTCCATTCTTTGCCTGACCAATTAGTGCTGTATTTTTTTATTTTTTATAATTTTGAGTTTTGTTCCACATTGTCACCTACTCTATCTGGGACCTTCTAATGTGATCACTTTCAGAGCAGTCAATAGTGCTAGCAAGTCAACATCTAGTTCTTTTGGTCTTAGAGTCGTGGAGATTGATGTTCACATGATCCATTAGTCCAGGGGACTAATCGATTCCAAGAATCCCCAGTTCTCAGCACTTTTCATTTTTCCACACATGGAGAGACCACCAATAGTTGCACCTTAGATGGCTGATCATGAGCTTTTTAAAATACCAGTCACTGCTCACCAAAACAGGATATAAAACATTGTCCTTGTGGACAGTGTTCATACAGTGTTTACATTGACTTTGTGGACTGTGTTCATAACAGTATTTTTTGACATGAAAAACTGGAGTGTTAATGCATGGAAAGCTTTGGCATATCAACCTTTGCTCTAATCTGGGTGTACCATAGAGTCCTTGTTTGGACTGTGTATTGACTTATAACACTCCCATTTTTCCATGTTCAGACTAAACCATTAAAAAGATCTTGCAAGTATTAGAGCTCACTAGGTCACATGTTGTTGTTGTCAGGTGCCATCGAGTCGGAACCGACTCAGCGACCCCATGCACAGTAGAAACGAAACAATGTCCGATCCTGGGCCAACCTCACTACCACTGCCACACTTGAGTCCATCAATGTTGCCACCTGGCCAATCCATCTCGTTAGGGGTCTTCCTCTTTTTCTCTGACCCTCCACCTTACCTAGCATGACATCCTTCTCCAGCGACTGTTCCCTCCGGACAATATGTCCAAAGTATGAGAGACGAAGCTTAGCCATCTTGGCCTCCAAGGAGCACTCTGGCTACACTTTTTCCAAAACTGATCTGTTGGTTCTTTTGGCAGTCCATGGCACTTTCAGTATTCTCCTCCAACACCACAATTCAAAGGCATCAGTTCTTCTATGATCTTCCTTATTCACTGTCCAGCTTTCGCATCCATATGAGGTTATTGAAAATACCATGGCCTGGGTCAGGCGCACCTTAGTCCTCAAGCTGACATCTCTGCTCTTCAATACTTTAAAAAGTTCCTGTGCAGCAGATTTGCCCAATGCAATACGTCATCTGATTTCTTGACTGCTGCTTCTGCGAGTGTTGATAGTTGATCCAAGAAGAATGAAGTCCTTGAGAAGTTAATAAAAGGAACTTTTATTATTTCTTTAAACTATGAAAATTAATTTGGCTACATGTTGGGTTGTGCGCTGCTGTAGCACAGTAGCAGGAATAGGTAGGTAGAAGAGAGAATTCCTGTAGCTCTTTGTTTTGTTTTTCATGTAGTTAGTATTTATCTAAAAAACGTTTTTAAAAAATTATTTTTAAGGCTCAGTTATAATCCAATGCGTAGCCACCAGTTTACTGGGAATCCTCTTAACATGACCTTGCTAATATCAGTGTTGTTGTTGCTAAGGGACTTTGATTTAGGGTTTGTGTATGTCTCATCGTTGCCTTCTTGCCTGCATGGTTTGTGCTGAATGTTGTTGTTGTTAGGTGCCAT
>NW_006408673.1:1786750-1787811 GCF_000296735.1 Chrysochloris asiatica | reverse complement strand
TGAACCCGGGACGTCCGGAGGTCACTTCCTTGGGCCCTCAGGGTCCCTGGCTAGCCATCGTGAGTGGGGCCATAGTGTAGGATTTTCGTCCATGACACAGGGCCTCAACATCTCAATGATTGCAGTCTCCAACAGCACTGTTGTCCGTATCTTGTCATGATCCACACAACTGAAAAGCTTTGCATAGTCCATACAGTACAGGTAAACATCTTTCTGATATTCTCTGCTTTCAGCCAAGATCCATCGTACATAAGCAATGATACCCTCATTCCACAGCCTCTTCTGAATCCAGCTTGAACCTCTGGAAGTTCTCTGTCAATGTTTGATCGTAGCCATTTTCTGTATTATCTTTAGCAAAACTTTACTCGCATGGGATATCAAAGAGATTGATGATTTCCACATTCCGTTGAATCACCTCTCTTTGGAATGGGCACAAATATGGATCTCTTCCAATCAGTCAGCTAGATAGCTGTCTTCCAAATTTCTTGGCATAGATGAGTGTTTGCCTCCTGTGCTGCCTTACTTTCTTGAAAGATCTCAATTTTTATTCCATCAATTCCTGGTGCCTTGTTTACCAATTCCCTCAGTGCACCTTGGACTTCCTCCTGAAGTATCATTGGCTCTTGATCATATGCTGCCTCTTGAAACAGTTGAACATTAACCATTTCCTTTTGGTTCAGTGACTCTGTGTATTCCTTTCATCTTCTCTTGATGCTTTCTGTATCATTCAATGATTTTCCCAGAGAATCTTTCAATAACAAAAGTTGAGGCTGGAATTTTTTCTTCAGTTCTCCCAGCTTGAGAAATGTTGAACGTGTCTTCCTTTTTGGTTTTCAGACTCCAGATCTTTACACATTTTGTTATAATATTTGGCTTTATCTTCTTGAGATGATCTTTGAAATTTTCTGTTCAGCTCTTGGACCTCCTCATTTCTTCCATTTGCTTTACCATCTCTATGCTGAAGAGCAAGTTTCAGTGTCTCTTCTGACATCCATTTTGACCTTTTCCTTCTTTCTTGTCTTCTCAATGAGTTTTTGCTTTCTTCATGTATGATATTCTTG
>NW_006408673.1:1778380-1785670 GCF_000296735.1 Chrysochloris asiatica | reverse complement strand
CCCTTTTCGCATGTAATGGTTAGCAGCTGTTATTGGTTCTTGTCTCACTGGTGGAATATTATGGGGTATGCTTGTAGCTTGGCTATATGGCCACGATTGCTGTCTCTTCTTGAGTAATGTAGGGAGAAAAAGCTCCCACCTCCAGGAAAAATGTGCGATCAAATGGCCCAAAAGTAGAAGCAATATAAAAGCAGAGACAAGAACCTCCACTTTGAAACAAAAATAAAGTTATGTGTGTACACTGTGGAAACTTCCTGCATTAATCCACAGCACTACATCAGGACTCTGCAACCATCATGTGGTTTTTGTTAAGTGCTGTTGAGTCAATTCCAACCCGTAGCGACCCTGTGTAGAGTTTCCATGGAGAAGCTGGTGAGCCTGAACCACCAGCCTTGCAGTTTAAATGATTTTGCAATCTGACACATTAGCCCACAGTGCCACCCCAGGACTCAACCATCACATTAAGAGGTTAACTAAATGTTCCATCAAATATAGCAGGCTGATTTTTAAGTTGATAATTTTGCATGACCTGCAAATGATGTTATGAATTTAGGCTGGAAAAAGTTTCTCCACCCTTGCTGTAAAGGATTTCTGAGGAGGTGCTGGTGAGTTCAAACCGTATCCTGCAGTACTACACAAAAACTCCCATACCAACTAATATAAATAGCCACACCAGCTAATATCAATTGCTAGAAGAAATACTGAAATTCAAGATTGAAGACCACTGCAGTACTAGTGAACAGTGGTGGTACAGTGTTGCTAATCTTCTATAGAATAGCCGAGTGGATTACGAGCTGGACTACTAACTGCATGGTCAGTAGTTTGAATCTACCAGTGGTTTCATGGGAGAAAGATGAGGCTTTCTGCTCCATAAAGATCTACAGCCTTGGAAACCCTATACAGGGCAGCTATGAATAGGAACTGACTGCACAGCACACAACCACCACCATAAGATTAAAATCATTGAGGGCTGCTAAGAATGTAAAAATGGAACAATGATATTATCAGAAGAAGATGTTAATAATGAAGTGGGACTGCTGATAGGGTTGAGTGATTTACATTTACCAGAAACCTTGGTGTTACTGTGGTTAAAACACTTGGCTGTTAACCAATAGGTGGACAGTTCAAACCCACCAGCTACTCTACAAAAGAAAGATGTGCCTGTGTGCTTCTATAAAGATATATAGCCTTGGAACCCCTGTGGGATAATTTACTCTATCCCGTATGATCTCTATGAATCAGAATTGACTGGAGTACAATGGGTTTAGTTTTTATTTTTTTCATTAGATTCATTTCATTTAGATTCATTCATTTAGATTAATTATGTGCATATACTTGCAAATATTCTAGAACTATGAAAAAAGATAGTTGGTGTACTTGTAAATCTAGTGAAATCTTTTCTGTCTGTGGTAATTTATGCAGACTTTAACACTTTTATTGAAGAATAAGCTGTTTAATCAATGAATCAATAAATTTTAACAAAAGTAAACCATTCAACCAAAACTAATGAAAGTTTGGGAGGCATGATAAGATCATGTAATATGGGAAACGGTAAGAAAACGGAAGGAGCCTTGGTGGCACAGTGGTTAAGTGCTTGGCTGGTAACCAAAAATTCAGTAGTTTGAATCCACCGGTACTCCATGTAAGAAAGGTGCGGCAATCAGTTTTCATAAAGATTTTCACCTTGAAAACCCTATGACATGTCTACTTTGTCTTATAGGGATCTCTATGAGTTGGAACCAACTTGACACTATACAATAACATATGTGAAAACGGATACGTATTTATGATTTATAAATAGTTTATAGTCATAGACTTTTTTTTTTTAAATAAGATTTTATTGTTAATTGAGTGATAGTTTACATGGGAGAGCATAAGCTTTACTTTACATTCATCCTGTCTTATTTTGTTTCATTGCAATGATTACAATTCCCTCCATACGTCATCATTCAACAGCATTTGCTTCCAATCCCTCTTTGTTTGTTTGTTTGTTTTTGATGTACACTGAAGCACTCAAGAATGTATAACCATTCAGACAACCAAAGGGTACACCCTGAACACCAGCCCCCCCAGCCTCCAGCACACAGCCCCTCTTCCCTCCTTTGTGTCTAGAGTCACCAACCACTCCATCTCTCCATGTCATCACCTCTGCCTCCATCTCTTGCATCTTTGCTTCTCTGGATAGGGTCCTGTGCACTCCGCTCTTCTCCCTTGATGGTCCTAGGGTCCTCAGCTCCTGGAATGCAAGAGCAACTCCTTTACATTTGCAACACTCACAGTCAGTCCTGATAGCAATTATTCACTATTGAACCACAAGAATCTTATCCCCATCTCCTTTCACCAGCCCTGTCCAGACAGGTTGAAAACCACTCAGTGGAGATTCTACCTTCCCCCGCTCCCTCTTGAAAGCTTGTAAGCCAGTCACTTCATGTCTTTGTTGCCCCTCGCCTCCCCCCATTTTGGGTAGCCAATGCATAGACTGGTTTCTAGGGCTTTCCTTGATTGAATAAATTGTAATCAAGTGTTTCATTTCCATGTAACAGTTTTATTTTTAAAAATTAGGCCACTTTTCTCATATACTATGGGTATCTTCTTAACAGACCTTGATGACTTCATTTCTGTGTAGTGGCTGTAATTAGAAATTGTAACAAGTTGGATTTGAATTCTGACTCTGGGCAGTTGTTTAACATTGTGACTTTCGGAATGTTGACAATTTCGGTAAGCCTCAGTTTCTCTATATGTAATAATTATTTAATTTAGTAGGCACTTGTGATAATTAGATGGAATAATACACAAAGAGCCCTTGGCACATACATGTCTTATATAAATGTGAACTGTGCAAGTGGATGCCATTATATAATTAAGATAAACAAATAAAATTTTGACTACTTGATATTTCATTTGTTTTAGGCTAAAAGGTATAAGCCCAATAATTATGTAACTTAAATTCAAATGTCCTTAAAATGGTCAGATTTCAACACTGAGGTTTGTACTTATTTTTTTGTTTTCTAAACCATGTGATCCTGATAGTCAAGCAATTGAAAATAAGTGTTTTTATTACCAATTGTTTAATATAACCATGAAATGTTTTATTTTTAATTCTTAGAGGTTTACATCCTAGATATAAAAACTTAGGACCCTATCTGTCAGGAATCCTTAATTAAACCTTTACGTCCCATTACCCTTGGGGTTAAAAGTCCAAACTCTTTAATTATGACCTTACAAAATGCTGGCTGGACTAGCTCTGCCTCATTTTTCACCTCTTCACTTAGAACGAGGCTCTGGCTGTGCTGATTTTTTTACCCCCACCTTTTTCAACTATGTATTTTCTCATCTGTGATTGTTTTTCTGCCTGGGACAGCTCTTTACATACTTCCCAACCACCACAGCTCCCTTGTTTCACGTCTGTGTCCATGTGCTGGCACTTCAGGGATCAACTCAAACAGCTCTGTATCAAAGGAGACTTTCCAAACACCATGACCTTAATTCCCCTTCTTTGTTTACTGCTTTGTATCGCTCTCTATCAAAATAGTGCTGTTATTATTGATAATTGATAATGCTGCTCTATATTTTTTAATTGCCTTCCTTTCTAGAATGTATGCTCCATGATGATAGTGCTGTATGTCTGTTGTTCACTCTTGTCTTCTTGAGTTTTGTATTCAGAAGGAAGCCTCTGAGTTGGAGCATGGTGACAAGGTCAGTCAGAGCTACCTGGGGGACTCCAGGCATCTTTGATAGCTGCTGCGTTGACAGGTGGGGGCACATACATGTTCTCTACCACTTGCCTTATATGTACGAAGCAGGATTTCCCTTTGATGTCTCCTTTGAACCTTGCAGTTGTAAACTGTTTTATAATTCCAAAGGGCTCTCACATTTTTATTAGCACCAGGCATTCACACTTTGCTGGAAATAAGCCAATTTCTCCTACAGAACCCAAAATGAAACCCATTGCTCTTGAGTCCATTTGACTCATAGTGACCTTAGGAGACAGAATAGAACTGCCTCTTAGAGCTTCCAAAGCTGTAAGTCTTTATTTCTGACATATTATCAGGAGGGACCAGTCACTGGAGAAAGGACATCATGCTTGGTAAAGTGGAGAGTAAGCTTAAAAGAGGAAGACCCCTAACAATATGGTTTGATACAAGATGCCAGACCAGGCAGTATTCTGTTCTGTTGTGCTTGGGGTCACTATGAGTCAGAACAAACAGGATAGCACCTAACAATAAAAACAGCAACTCTTTATGGAAACTTACTGAGGCATCTTTCTCCTATGGAATGGCTGATGAGTTTGAACTATCAACCTGCTACCAGGGCTCTGGGTAAATGTAAAAGTTTAACTATGGCTAGTTCAAGAGCTGAAGTCCTGGTGTGGCGCACTGTAGGATAAGCACTGGACTGAATGGTCAGTTTGAACTGCAAGTGTGGCTGTTCAAATTCATCAGCTGCAGCCGCTCCTTGGAAACCCTATGCAGGGTCACTATGAATGGGAACTGAGTAATAGTAACAGTTCAAGAACAGGTTGGCCTGTATTTTATTACAATGGAATTTTATTAACCTTCTTGATTCCCCAAAATAAAATCCTTCAGCAGGAAGAAGTGAAATCTTTGCTTCTCTCTGCTATTAATGCATATGTAGGAAGCCAAGATGCCCTGGCACTTAGCAGGAATGTTTGAAATCTATCTAATTCTTGATCCCAGTTTGGAAATATGAGAAAGAGGTGTGTGCATGTGTTTTGTACATGCATGCATATGTAAACTTGGTGAAAGATTGGCAAGAAAATTTCACCCTTGAGGTATAGAAGAGAAGAATGCTGGATGTATTTGATGCTCTTTGTATAATCTTTTGGTGAGAATAGTGCATCTTTTTTATAGAGAGGCATTGTTGGTGTTGTTAACTGTCTTTGAGTCAGTTCTGACTTATAGTGACCTTGTATAGGGTTTCTGAGGAGTGGCTGGTGAGCTTGAACTGCTGACCTTGTGGTTCAAATGAACCTTGTAGTCTAGCACATTAACTTGCAGCACCATACCAGGACTCCTATAGAGATACACTGCATATTTAATTAATCGAATTCATAGTATAATTTGTTATTTGCTTCTTCTGGGTTCTCTTTAAGTGAGATGAGTCTATTTTGGACTTTGAATGTTACATGAGAAGAAGATAATTTCTAAAGCATATTTTTATTACTACATAATCCATCTTCCAGAGTATAAAATATTTGAAATTTAAAAGCCCAGTTACCCAGTATACTGAAATAATATGCTAAAAACTCAATACATGGGCTTGGAACCATCAATTCTCCACATGCAATTTAGTATAGAAGGTTCTCCTAAATACATGCTTTTATTCCTGGTTATTTTAAGTCAAATTTGATTGTAGTTTTTTCCTTCAGGTAACATTCAGAGAAGCAAATATTACAAATAAATTGTGAATGTAAATGTAAAAACATTACATAGACCTTCATCATTGCTGAAACTATGCCCCTAAGTACATTTCTGCTTTTTTTATTGTTTTATTTTGCTTTGATATTATGTTTTAGGAACATAATATCAAATCAGATTAAAAAAAAATTAATCAAGATCTTTGTATATTCATTTGAATTTAAATTTCTAGATGAGATGGCGTATTACTAGATGGCGTATTATGAGTGTTAGAAAATGACTGCTTGAAATTAACAGCATTATACTAGAATTATGCTTATGACAGGACATTTGAAATCTTTTATTTGCATTTTTGTGCACCGATACTTGTCTTATTTCCCCAAATAACAAAAGCTTTGGGAACATTGTTGTTGTTGTTAAGTGCTGTGGATTTGGTTCTGATGAATAGCGACCCCGTATAGGGTATATGAGGAGCAGCTGGTGGGGTTGAACTGCCAACCTTGCGGCTAGCAGTTCAGTGCTTATTATCCTACAGTGTCACGCCAGTACTCTAATAAATGTGTTCTTATTCTTTTTTTTACAAATAAACTTAGGTTCCATATAAGTCATACTTAAACTCTATTTGGAAGAACTTTTCTTTAAATGAATTAGATTCTAAAGAAAATACCATGTAATGGTATTTAATGCAAATAAACAGGGAAAAAATTATATTCTGAAAAATAAATCTGTATACTTTGGGATCTGGGATTATTGTATGTAGGTGTCCCATACTTTCAATATATTCAGTAAAATGAAATGAAGACAAAGTGGACATGAATTTTTGCTTTATCGAAGTGTTTCAAACAGAAATTATTAGACACACAGATTTTGAAATCAGACATACCTGAGTTCAAAATCTGACCCAACTCCTGAAAAAGAAAACAAACATAAAAGTTTTCATTCATCTTCCCCTTCTGAGAAATGGGGATGATGCTTAAGGAATACTATGCAAAATTTACAGTGGAATGCTAAAACTTTACATATTTAAAAAGGATTCTTTTTGTATCATTTCCTGTTAACTGGCCTCTTCTAGTAAAAGTTTCCCTGAATAGAAAGTACATAAAAGAACTGGCAAATGTTTGGCATTTGAAAGCACTTCAGAAAATATATTTTCACTTAAAATATAAAAAATGTAAATTACGATTCAGAGATAGTACTAAAAGGAAGTGTTCATAATTTTTTGAATCTAGAATTTCTCCCCTGGGTATTTAGTATCTTTTTATTATTTAGAACATTTAAATTTGCATAATACTCTGACAAAATCTAGTGCAATGAAAAGTTAGTCTTAATTTTATTGCCTCAGTTTTCAGTATTTGGCTCTATGTAAAAGTGAATTTTCTGAAGCATGGCCCTGAGAATTTTCTCATAATGTCCCTGGAGTGGTCAGTAAATACTTTTTGAATGAATGAATCAGGAATTTGAACACTGTCCCTAGCACCACTCTTAACTAACTGTGTGACCTTGGGCAAATCATTTAAGTTTTGAGCCTGTTATTCTCATTTATGTATTTAGGATACTTATACCTTGGTTCTTGGGAGAAAGATGAGGCTTTCTACTCCCCACAAAAGTTTTAAAGCCTCAGAAGGGTCTCTTGAGTTGGAACCAACACAACAACAGTACCTTGGTTACTTGTCTCAGAGAGTTGATATGAGGATAAAATTATGGTGATAGAATAGAAAAATAAGATATATTATATAGAAATACACATACACCAAATGAAATACAAGCCAATACCACTGGTGCTCCTGGTATCTGTTGGTTTGTAATACTTACTTGCTTTTCAGAAACTGAACTAGAGTGAAATATTGTAAGTTGACTTGTATTTACTCAGAGATTGAATTGATTTTGCAGGGCCCCCTACTCTAGCCTCCCC
>NW_006408673.1:1725986-1778280 GCF_000296735.1 Chrysochloris asiatica | reverse complement strand
CACAACACTGTACCTGGGTTTTACTGGACTTAGTGAAAACCAGAAGAAAGTTTAGGTGATTGATTCCCTGCCTGAGCTCCAGCTGTGTTATGACCCATTCACTCAATCTACCATTGAAGGACTTACTTAATATTTATAAGAAATTCTTCAATAAAAAAATCAAACATCGATATTATCCCTAAAATATGGAGCCTCTGATAGCATAATGGACTATGAGTTGGACTGTTAAACCCAAGGTCAGTAGTTTGAATCTACCAGCCACACGTTGTTGTTATGTGCTGTGGAGTCGGTTCCCACTCATAGCGACCCTGTACAGGGTTTCCAAGGCTGTAAATCTTTACGGGAGCAGAAAGCCTTATCTTTCTCCAGCCACTCCTGGGGCAAAAAATGAGTAAAGATTTATAGCCTCAGAAGCCCTATAGAAGGGTCACTATGAGTTGGAACCAACTTAATGGCACATAGCCAACCAATTATCCTTAAAATGTGTTTAGGGACCTTGAAAGAGATGGAAGGTTTTCCTATTGTCAGTAAGTTATGGCAATACCATAAAATAAGAGTAATACTTAAATAAGGAAAGACAGAATTTTTTTTATTTTCTGGTTTTTGTTGCTGTTAAAAGCTTGATAAGGCATTTTGGTGGTTTTTCTAGCTGAGAGATGGGTGGTATTTTGTGTCCACCCTGCAGACATTTCCTGACTGGCCCATTATCACTTAGTTCACTGATAGTAGAGTCAGAATTAGAACCCAGCACTCACTAGCTCCAAAAGCCTCCCTATTTTCACTTCACAGGCTGCCTGCAGCATGTTGACCATGAAAACCCCTGATTCACCAGTGATAGTGCATGGGGCTCTTAGCAGCAGAAGCCAGTGGGTCAGGTCAATAGGTCGCAGACCAATGGAGATTAGGGGGTGTCGTCTGGGAGGGTTGTTCAATGAAGCACCTATTTTGTAATGTGACATGTAATCCATGAGGGAAAACGCCAACATAGCTACTCAAATTTTAAGTATCAGTAGGTACATGTGGCAGATTTTGCTATTGCAATTTCTGAAGACCATTTGTAAAAACTAGTTTATAGTCAATACTTAATGCATTATTCATATCCATCAAAAAGAATCTCTCTTACTGCCATTGAGTTACCCACAGTGACCCTATACAGGATTTCCAAGACTGTAAATCATTATAGGAGCCAATACCCTCATCTTTCTCCCAAAGAGTGGCTAGTGGTTTTGAACTGCCGACCTTTTGCTCAGCTGCTCAATGCTTTCCAGGACTCCTTTCAGAAAGAAAGGATTTTTTAAAGGGGTAAAATGTGCAAAATGTTAACTTTTATAGCTTTAGTACTGGTAATATACTAACTTTGTAAGCAAAAGTAGAGAAAGTGATTCAAAATCACTTTAGAATATTGACAGTTTATTATTCAGAGCATATTAAGTTTTCAGCTAATCAAGAATATGTGTTACTTTATGGAGTATATTAAAAATGAGCGGTTGTGTGGTTTCTAAATGAATTAAAAGTATATTTTAGTGCCTACAGTATTTTCTAAGGACACAGTTTTATGGGAACCTGTTTCCAGGGACTTACACAATTTTCTCCCGGTATTGTCATTTAGGTTGAAAAATATCAAGCTGTGGTATTAAAATTATGTTTGTTTTTTGATAGTTTCATGAAACTGCTTCCCCAACTTTTACTTAGTTGACTTTGGAAGAGAATTTTTCTTTTCAATTAAAACATCCAATCAAGGTAACTTTTATAGAGTCTTTGTTAGTAAGAGTTGCTTAGTTATACAATACTAAGGGTAACTTAAATGTATACAGGATAGTAGGATATAAATTTTTCCCAAATAACCTTGAACTCTTGCAGTGAATAAAATGAAGAAACTTTGCCCCCAGGGAAATGCAACCATTTCAAGTTTTACTACTCATAAGTACTAACATATGAATTTTTAGTCTGTGTTTATACATACACTTTATTTTATGTGTTGCTTTATATTTATATGATGTGTCATGAAATATTGAATATGATATGTTCAGTACAGCTTTGGCATTAGGATTGTTCCATAGAGCTGATAGTTTGCTCAAAATTCAAGACTTGTCTTTTGAATGTTTGTAATAAAAATCTGTCTAAAATAGATTGACCATCTTCCTGACTTCTTAAATAGATTCTACTGAGCTTAGTCTTTTCTTGATGAATGACCCATCTTACAGTTCATTTTTAAGCTCCTTGGACGCTTGCTTGCATTTAAAACCTTAATAGATGCCTGGTTTGACTACCACTTCTATTGGTTTATAAGTACACTGAGGGCGGGGTTAGCATTCATTTAGCACTAGCATAGCAATCATTTTTGTTGATTGAGTGAATGGAATTATTTTACCAAAGTATAGTGCCTGGAGAAAGGACTTCATGTGTTGGGAAAGTTGAGGGTCAGTGAAAAAGATGACTTCCAACAACATGGATTGATACAGTGTCAGCAACAATGGGCTCAAACATAGCAATAATTGTGAGGATGGCATAGGAAACAGTGTTTCGTTCTGTTGTACATCATGTTGCTCTGAGTCAGAACCAACTCAGTAGCACCTAACAGTGACAACTAGGGTGCTTTAGGATGAATTGGTATATTTAGTATGCTTTACCAACATCACGCACCTGGGTATTGCTGGTGGCTTATGCACTTAGCTTCAAACCACAAAGTTAGAGATTGAAGTCAGCTCAGGGTGCCTGGAAAGACAGGCCTGATGATCTGCTTCCAAATAGTCCCAGCTATTGTAAAAACCCTATGCAAGACAATCTACCCTGATACATAGGAGTTGGAATTACCACATAGCAGTGGTAATTGGAGGCTGTGGTAATTGGTGGAGTGCCCTCTTAATAAATGACCTCAGCCTGCTGTTGCTGCTTCATGCTATTGAGCTATAATCTCATAGAGTTTTTATAGTTCATTCTTAAATTTATTCTCTCACAGTTTAGGAGGTTAGCAGTGTGAATTCAGAACGCCAGCTCTCGGGGAAGACTTTTTCTCTTTGTCGGCTCTGTAGGAAGGTCGTTATCTCCTTTCAGCATCTGGAGGTCCAGTATTCCTTGGCTATTTCAATACACCTTGGCCTTAGTCTGCTCTTGAATCTGTGAGCTTCACAGTGCACGGACCCCACATCTAAAGGATGCACTAAACTGCCAACTCTTCATCTTGATGGTAGCGGGTCCCTCTTTCTCTGCTCATGTCTCTCTCAAGAGAGAGAGTGCAGACTACACTTGGGACTATCTCATAAATCACATCGGGGTGATAGTGTTAAGTGTTGTTGAGTTGGTTCCAACTCATAGCTACCCTGTAGAGAATCTCCAAGGAATAGCTGGTGGGTTTGAACCACTGATCTTGGGATTAGCAGTCCATTGCTTATCCTTCATCACCACACCAGGACCTCCACCCTTAATCCTTTTATTAGTTTATCACATCAAATCACATCATAAGGGATAGCTTCATCTCACCTACCAAACCACTGAGAATCCTGGCCAGGTCATGCTGACACAAAACCTTAACTGTTGCATTCACCCTGGCTGCATACCTCATTGTCACTGAACCTTTTCCTCCAGGTACCTGTAATGGTAGAAGAGAGTAAATACCTGTCATAGAGGACTTAGAAGTCCATTTGTTCTTTGGCATCTACTTGGGATTGGTTCCAGGACAACCCTCCCCACCAAAATTCAGATCCACTTAAGTCACTTATATAAAATGGCATGGTAATTGCATATAATATATGCACAGCCTCCCCCATACTTTTAAATTATCTCTAGTAATTAGTAGAAAAATATTGGCTCTACATATATACACATATATTTAAGCAACACCCTGTTTCTTTTTCCCAAGTATCCCATCTCATTCTGTCTACATTCTTTCTTTCCCCTCCTCCCAGTTTATGGGTTTAAAACCAGTTTACTGGTTTGAGAGACCTAGGAGATGAGAGATAGATTTATTTTCAGCTTCCCTACTTTTTTTCTGTTTCTCCCTTACGTTCATATTGCGAACAAAATTATTTTTGTTTTTTGTGTACATTTCACTTATCTCAGTTTTTCTGTGTTTTTATCATAGGCTGCTAAAAGTAACCAAATGATACTGTCTAGAATCTTCATAGATTCTATGATTGTAGTCTTAGGTCCTTGGCATCTGTCTGATCTTTTTGATTAATTGGGAAGCATAACCTGGGTATTCATTTTCACAAAGCTTCACAAGTGATCCTAATATACACCCATTATCCGGAACCACTGGTTTATGATAAGGGAGTGGTGTGTGTGTATGAATGTGAACCCTTCAAATATACATTGTTGTTGTTGTTGTGAAGTGCCGTGGAGTAGGTTCCGACTCATAGCGACCCTGCACAGGGTTTCCGAGGCTGTAAATATTTACGGGAGCAGAATGCCTCATCTTTCTCCCGCAGAACCGCTGGTAGTTTCGAACTGCTGACCTTGCGGTTCACAGCCCGATTTGATATGTATACCTTTATTAGAGAGTGAGAGAAACATCTATAATACACACACCACATCACGGTTAACAGTTCGTGAGTTAATTTTTTAGACCATGTTTTGAAGTCAGCCTTTGTTTCCTTGACCTGTCTTCTCAATTGTGTTCTCTTTTGGTGTAGTACACATTGGTAGTCACTGTTGAATTAGATCTTGGGGATGCCAGTAAGCATGCCTGCCCTCAGTGAATGCAAGGGGAGTGGGAAAAAGACACCTGGAAAGAGGTTAATGGTGGTGGTGGTGGTGTGCCTGGAGTTGGTTCCAACTGAGTCATAGAGACCCTGTATAGGGTTTCCAAGGCTGTGATTCTTTACAGGAGCAGAGGTTATGGTGCATTGTAAATGCCTTAAGAGAGCATTCCTGCTCTAGGAAGCCTGAGGGGGTGGGGATGGGGAACACAATTTAAAGCTTGCTTACTGCAGACATTTGCTCCTTATGGTGAATTCCCTGAAGTCTGAGCCTTAAATGGTGCTAGGCAAACTACTATCGTTCCCATTTTATACTTTAAAGTATTCATATAAAATCTGAATTGATAATAAGGCCTGAGAAGAGTTGTGAAGTGATTTGTTTGAAATTTCTACTCAAGGTCTTTTTTGATTCAAGTTACCTGTTAATGTTTGTCGAATGCATCTTATTTGCCATGTCAGATCCTCTTACATATGTATATTTTTTGAAGCTATGTGCGTTCATGACTCTGAAATGTTGCCCAAATTTCAGCTGTAGTACTCTGTTTAAACTTAGCACCTGGTAATAGTTATTATTTTTGTATTTAGAAATACTATCTTGAAATACATAAGTTTCCTATACCTCACTAAATGTTTATTTTTACTCTTTCATTAACTGCAATGATTTGCTTTATGGGGAAAAAAACCTAAAAGACAACAAAGGAGACATTTGGCCTTTTTACCTTTATTTAAGTACCATACAAATTGCTTAATGAGTTTGTCAACATCTTGCTAAATTTGGATCAGGCCCCTGAAATACTATCATCTCTTTGGGGAGCAGAGAGCTTTGCTTTACTTGAAGTAGCTATTCTGTTTTATTTGCACTATTTGGTGGATGTTGTTGTTATGTGCCGTGGAGTCGGTTCCGACTCATAGCGACCCTGCACAGGGTTTCCGAGGTTGTTAATCTTTACGGGAGCAGAACACCTCATCTTTCTCCCGCGGAACCGCTGGTAGTTTCGAACTGCTGACCTTAACGGTTCACAGCCCGATTCGTAACCACTACGCTACCAGAGCTCCTTGACAAGTGTAAATCAAATATTATCAAGGCCAAACATGGTATTTGTCATAATTACACAATACGCTATTAAAAGATTTTCTAGAATCAAGAAAACCTTCATGTTTTTCTTATATATTATTATAGTTCACTTTCAATATATAACCCCAATTGTGAAACAAGGAAGAAATAGAACAGAAAACCATTTGTGTTAGCTATTTCATGCATTGTTACATGTCGTGGTTTTGTGAAATAGATTTCATAAGCCTTGGGATCTAATAAGAGGCTGAGGCTCTGTTTAGTTTATAAATATGTGTGGGATATTATTTAGGTCTTCGAAATAAAGGCAGAGAATCATTTCCTTATGTTATCAATTTCTCAATGGGAAAGCATATTAAAATGTAGAAAATATAATAGTATATAATTTAGCAACATAATATACAATGTGGGTTGAGAGACAATTACAGTGTTTTATTTCCCTATATTTTCCATTTTAACTGATTGCATTTTAGCAACAATTGGTTTCTGGCTGTAACATTATTTTAGCTGTTTCATAAAGCTTTACAGCAAATTACTGTGGTGTACCAGATGAAATAAATTCCTGACTTCACTCTTAAAAGTCATATTATGAGCAGGCATAATTTTTTACTTTTATAGGTAAGCATGTATTTTTATAACCTTTTTTTTTTTCTTTGCTGTCAAAATCATAGTTTAAGATGGTTCTTCCTAGCATCATTTGAGTGACTCCTCAGTTTAAAATTAAGGATTTGTTTTAAACAACAAATCAGGCATCTTACGCCTATTTAGTTCATAGTAAGCTGATCTGTACAGTACCAAGTTCTGGGGTCACACATCACAAAGTAAACAGTCTCTGCTTGAATAGGCGCCTGTTATGTCTTCCATTCACACAGTGCCTGGAGTGTACTGCCTCCCTAGACAATCCTACCTTGTCCTCCTTTCAGGTGATCCTGGAGCTCCTCCTTGGTCCTTCTTAATACCCTTCTTGCCACTCTCCGAAACATTTGAGTTCTTACTACAGTCTGACACTTCTTATCTAACCCCAAATCCCACTACAAATATTTTCACCTGAGAATGTCCTAATTCTAATTTAAGATTTTATTTATTTATTTATTTATTTATTTTTCTCTCTTCATACAGAAAAGTCTTTAAAAAGAAAAAAGAATAAACATGCATGCATTTATCTGTCAGATTTAATTGCGTATTTACTTTACATATATATTACAGATCTCTTTCTCTCTTTGTTGTTGTTATATGCCGTGGAGTCGGTTCCGACTCATAGTGACCCTGTACCGGGTGTTCGAGGCTGTAAATCTTTACGGGAGCAGAAAGCCTCATCTTTCTCCTGCGGAACAGCTGGTAGTTTTGAACTGCTGACCCTGAGGTTCGCAGCCCGATTCGTAACCACTACGCTACCAGACCTCCTTTTCTCTTTAATGAATTAAAACTTGCACTATTCAGTGTGTACTTGAAGGGCTCACACAGTCACATTGCCTTCCTTCCTCAGGTGTTACCAGTGTCCTGGTGTTTTGTTTCCTTTTCTTTCCAGGTTTTAATACTCTACCACATTCCTATATACCCCAAAACTATATGAATTATTATTTTACATGTTTTTAAATTGGTGTATTTAAAAGCTAATGATTTTTAAAGATGGCGGCATAGTGTTGTGGGTGAGGTTTTTTCAGTAATGTGATTATCTTAGTTAGAATTTTAATTCCATAATTCAGTTTTTAATATGAAGAAGACAGTTTGTGAATATAGGTTTTTAGCCTCAGCAAAAGCCTTTATCCCTTTAGTAACTTTGTCCTTAGTTGCTATGTTACAGTCAATAACTGAAAAAACATGCAAGTATGAGTTGAGTATTTTAATAATTAGCTTTGAAATTTCATAGAAAAGATGCATTTTTATCATTCCAAAAGAAGTGTTCTTTTGGTGCAGCTTGGTGTTTAATACTTTACATATATACAGTTGGTGTGTGTGTGTGTATATATATATATATATATATATGAAAGTTGTTGGTGCCCTCTTTAAATGAGGGGATGGGGATGACGTTTTTTCTGAAATTATGGAGAGAAGAATGCTCTGTATCACTTCACAAGGGTAATAGTAGGAGATAATGAGGAGCAAAAAGCACAAAGTATAAGCAGATCTCAAAAGCTACAAACCGAAACAAAAGAGATACCTTTTTAAAAAAAAAATACACTGAGAAGATGAGAGAAAGGTAAAGTCATCGTTTGTTGTTATTAGGTGTTGTAAAGTCAGTTCGACTCATAGTGACCCTGAATAGGGTTTCTGAGGTTGTAAATCTTTACGGAGCATAAAGCCTCGTCTATAGGATAGGTAAATCTGCTGTACAAAACCTCTTTAAAGTGTTGAAGAGTGAAGATGTCTGTTTGAGGATTAAGGTGCGCCTTGACCCGTGCTGACCTATGCTATCAAATAAAAATTTTTAAAAATCATGTATTCACATTTGAAACTATTTGTTGAACTTTACAGCTGACTCACCCTTTATCCATGCCTCTAGATCAGTGGGGAACCTTTTTAACAACCAAATTTGCAACATCATTCACAGCCATATAAAATTATCAATTTAAAAATTATCCTGCTATATTTGATCAAATTTTTAATTTACTCACCCCTAATGTGATGGCTGGAGTCCTGGTGTGGCACTGTGGGTTAATACGCCAGACTGCAAAGCCATTTGAACTTCAAGGTCGGTGGTTCAAGCTCACCAGCCGCTCCTCGGAAACTCTATACAGGGTTGCTATGGGTTGGAACCGACTCGACAGCAATTCACAACAACAACAACAACAACAACAACAACGTGATGGCTAACCTATTTAATGGGACTTAACAACGGCAACAAAACAATGTGGTAGCTAAAACTGCAGTTGCCTTGGCAGGGCGAGACCAATGATTTTCCCATTCCCCACCCGGGATCTAGATGAACTAACACAGTAGCAGCATCAGTGGGTCAAACACAATGATATGGATTGTGAAGATGGTACAGTGTTTCATTCTGTTGTACACCCGGTCGCCATGAACCTAACTGACTCGATGGCAAGTAGCAATAATAGAATCATGACAAAGTTCTTTTTCACATGCAGGTAGACCAAGTTCTTTTTTCATTGAGCCTTTTTTTTAAAAAAAAAAACAACAAAACACTGTTTTCTGGGGTCTGGGGATAGATGCCAGATCTGACAGTAATAACACAGAATATCAGATGAAGCAGGTTCAGGATGAAAGGCATACTGCTAGTGAGATTTGTAGCAGAAGCAAGAAAGGTAATGTTTTCTGATCTGTGGCTGCCAGTGGGTGCCGGAGGAGCCATTTTGGGCATGTCAGAGTGGGGGCAGGATCTGAGAAGCACTCCCAGTGAGGTGGTCTGACCTGTGTCAGCGGTAAAGGTGTGAACATTTTTTCTTGTTCATTGGCCTACTGCTGTCTATGCACCTCCACTCTGTTGACTAGAGGGGGTGCTTGAGTGAGTGGACAACCCCCACCCCTGGTGGGTTCCACTACACATGCTTACAGATCTGCTCAGCAAAGACCACAGCACACAGGATGTTAGAAGCCAGAGGAGTCAATAGGTATGGCTTAAAATGGAAAAGTCTCACAGAATGGTTCCAGCTGGCTGAGTGAGGGGCATTAAAGTCATACTCATATTTTCCTTATATTTTTGGCAATTGTAGTATCCAATTTGTGTTTTTTTCTCTTTTGGTTTTATTTTTTGTATTTTGTTTCCTCTTTTACTTTTGGGGGTCTTTTTCTGTCCCTGTGTGCTGGGTGCAGGGAGGTAGAATCCCCACTGAATACTTTCCGTATTTCTAGAGCAGTCCAGTGAAAGGAGATAGGGATAAAAAATTCTTATGATTCAATAGTAAGTAATTGTTATCATAACTAATTGCAACTGTCACACTATAAAGGTAGAAGTTTTGTAACATAAAGGGGGAGCATTTAATCTTACAGTTCAGGAACAGAGGACCCTAGGACCATCAACGGAGAAGAGCACGAGCAGAATGTGTGACCTTAGCCAGAGAATTGGCAACACCAGAGATGGAGGCAGAGATGAGGACATGGAGGGAGGGGAGCAGCTGAGGACTCTAGATTCATGGAAAGAGAAAGGCTCTGTGGTGGCGGCGGTCAGGAGGTAGGCTTGCAGAATGTGACCTTTGGTTGTTTAAATTATTACATATTCCTGAGTATTTTTATGTACATTACCCTGCCCCCTCCCCACCCCACCCCCCCCAAAAACCCAAAAAAAAAACCACCACACACAAAAAAAGAAAAAGGGAATAGAAGCAAATACTATTGAATGGTGATGCATGGAGGGAATTGTACTCATTATAATGAAACAAAATTTAAAAGGATGAGTGCAAAACTGATGTTTTCCCATGTAAACTGTCGCTCAATTAACAACAAAAGTTTGTTTTGTTTTGTTTTTTAAAGTGAAGATAAGTTACCAACTGGGAGAATTTCTTCAGAAACTATATATCCAACAAAACCCTAATAATCAGAATATACATAAAATTTCTACAATTTAGCAACAAAAAGACAAGTAAGCCAAATACAAAATTGGGGAAGAATTTGAATAGACATTTCACCAAAGAGGATGTTCAAATGGCCACCAAACACATGAAAAGATGCTCAGCTTCATTAACCATCAGACAGATACAAATTGAAACTACACTCTCATTAGAATGGCTAAGGATCCCTACTGGTGCTGTCAGATAAGCACTGGACTGCTATCTACGAGGTCAATGGCTCTGCTGGAGAAAGATGAGGCTATCTGCTCTTATAAAACTGTGTAGTCTTAGAATCCCAAAAAGGGTTGCAGTGAGTTGGACTCAACCGGAAGGCAGTGGATTTTATTTGGTCTAGATTACTGTTGTCAAGTGCTGTTAAGTTGGTTCTGATGCATGCTGACCCTATATAGGGTTTCCAAAGAGTGGCTGGTGGGTTAGAACCACCAAGCTCGTGGTTCTCAGTTCAGTGCTTATCCTAGCCAATTTTTTTTTAACCTGAAAATAACAAATGTTGGCAAGGATGTGAGGAAATTGGAAACTTTACTCGTTGCTGGTGGGGCTACAAAATGGTACAACTGTTGGGGGAAGTATGTGGCAATTCCTTAAAAATCTGTAAATGAACTACCATGTGACCCTAAGGAGCCCTGGTAGTGTAGTGGGCTGTGAGTTGGGCTGCTAACTACAAGGTTAGCAGTTTGTAGCTATTGGCTGCTCTGCCGGAGTAAGATAGAACTTTTGCTCCTGTAAAGATTTCCAGCCTCAAAAACACTGTACAGGGTTGCTATGAGTTAGACTGCTTCCACAGCAAACAGTCACCACCAACCACCACATGACCCACAAGTTCCACTCCTAGGATATGTACCCCAATAATTGAAAGCAGAGACTCAAATAGAGACTTGTACACCAATGTTAATTGCAGCAATATTCATAATAGCCAAAGAGTGGAAACAACTTAACTGTCCATCCACAGATGAAGGGATCAACAAAATGTGGTGCAGTGGGATACTACTCATCCAACAGAAGAAATGAAGCCTGGATCTATGTTACAATATGGATGAAACTTGAAGACAGTGTGCAGAATGACATAAGGCAATCACAAAAGGACAACTACTGTATGACCTCACTTACATAAAAAAGTAGGAGAAGACAAATGTATTCAGAACAAAGTCTAGTAGTGGTTACCAGGGCCAGGAGAGAAGGGAGAAAGGGAACTAATGATGATGGATGCACAATTACTCTTAAGTGCTATCAGTAAGTTGCATACCTCTAAAAAGTTTAATTGGTAAAAGTCGTGTAACATATATTTACAACAACAACAACAATAATAATAAGTAGCTGTTGAGGCTGCTAATGCACAACCAAAAACCTCACAGGATTTGGTTTCTTTGTTTGCAGGTTTAGGGTCATGTTTTTAGAAGACATGGCAGTTAGTTGGACTAATAGCATGTTTAGTGTTTCTGGGCTATCTCCTAGTTCTATTCATAGTGCCTGGGGTCTTAAAAGCTTTCGAAATGTCAAGGTACAACAAATGGCCTCCAAGTGCTTGGAATACCATCGGAAGAAGGAGAGCCAGGAATTGGAGGATTGTTATGCACAGGATGACTATGAGTTGGTCAACTTGATGGTGCCTAACAACAACAATGAAACGTGTGGCTCATTGCCTCTTTGAACAACTGCCTCCTTTGCCATGAGACCAGAAGAATTGGATGGTGCCCGACTACTGTTACTGAACATTTTCATCAGATATTCTATAGGAACATTCTGATCAAAGGTGGGGGATAGGGGTAGGGTAAAGAACGGAATTTCAGATTCTCATGGATTCCAGACTTTCTGGAGCCATGAAGATTGCATAAACGCCTGTAACCATTGCTGTGATATAATCTTTTAACCAAAAATATTCCCTAAAGTCTTCTTAAAACAAACAACAGCTTAGCCTAACGAGGGAAAAAGTCTGCTTTGAGTATTATACTCTTTTAAGAATGAACTATATGGTACTAAATTGACAGCAGCAACTTGAAATATTAAATAGGAACATTAGGAGCCAGTGACTTTATGTTAATACAGAAAGAACAACTTAGAAAAGGTTTTTTCTCCAAGAAAAGAAAGTAAGTTCTTCTCTAAGAAAGAACGTAATCACTGTTACTAAATAGTACATGTAGAAAGTGTTCAGTTGGTTTGCTGTGTATATTCTCAACAAAATAAAATTATATTTAAAAACACACACACACACACACACACACACACACACACACAAAAACAACTCTGCAGAGTCTGGCCAAGTCCCTCACTTCTGTTAATTGCAAGCTGAATTGCTGCAAAGACTGGGAAATGAATGAAAGTGGCTATCTTTGCTCTGAGGAAGAGCCAGAGCCAGGTATAACACTTTGGTAGTTGATAGTGGGAAAACTGAGATGAAAAATAACCTTCAAAGTTGAACATTGAATCAAATGAGGTGTATACCATATATGTCTTTTAAAAATGGTGGCACAACTTAGTTTTGATTTGTAAGCCAGGCAAAGCCTTCCCTTGTAAACTGAGTGGATTGAAAACATGTTATGTGTGAGTGCATGTTTCGCTTCCCAACCTATTTGCCACAGATATGCCCAGAGTCCTCCGACTGAGGTTGGCTGCTCTGTTACAGACATAAGGAAACTCCACCTTCTCATCTTGGTTCTTCTACAAGCTCAGTGACCAAGGAGTGCCTTTTGTCAGTCATTCCTACTGGTTCTTCTCACTTACTGCCCCTTCGTTAGCCTTTGGGAATACAGTGACTAACTAATAAGCAGCTTAAAGCAATAGGTTGATTTAGTGAAAAAAAACCAACTTACATTTAAACATTATGTTGGCTTTTTTTTTTTTTTTTCCTGTCTGGTTTTGTATGTTGAAATTGGTGTTGATGGTTGATATACTTTTTATGTGATGTTGTGATGTGGTATACTTCCGTTTTGAAGGGTGAAATCTGTGTAATTTAAAATCGAGGAGAGTGACAATGGAAACCTGATGCAGGCTGTCAGTCTTTTATTGCTTTGTCCTAACATATTGGGCTTTTCTTTACTTGTCTAATATTCAGAGAAACAGCAAAGAAAACTACTGTAGCATATAAGTTATTTTCTGAAGTCATTTTCTCACTTTAGTGTATTTACTTTTGAATTTGCAAATGAGACAAGAATAAAAATGAATGTGTCTGGCAGAGACAGGTAGCAGCAATTTGGAAGTTCTGGGTAGTCTCAGGAATGCAACTAGACATAGAAAATGACTTTCTCGAAATGGAGTATGTCTTTCAATCGTGTATTCCTATTCTGACTCTTGCTTCTTGGCTATTGCCAAGTATAAGAGGGCTTCAAAAAAAATCATGGAAAAATGGAATAGAAACATCATGGAATTTTTCCATGAACTTTCTGAAGCCCTCTCATATTTGATGGTAAATGAGTAACGGATTGTGTAGCTGTATCTTTATACCACTTGCAAATTACTACTTGCTCTAAATTTCAGAATTAAGACATTGAGGCAACAGATATGTAGAATAAAAACACTGTTCTGGGAAAACAATGTGTGTGCCCAGTACAGACAGATAGATGATGTTGCTGTCATGCTTAAATTCTAAGGAATTACTACAGTTACTGAACAACTTCCTTCTCTCAGGTCATTGCATTGAAATGACCTGTGTTGTTGTTTGACAGTGGAGACCCTTAGTATCATCCCCTGGCTCCAATCCACCCCAGAATGCTATTGTCACATCTTGCATCAGATAAATTAGCATTCAGACAGTGGGAGATCTAAACATGCTACTCTAAAAAAATGAAGTATCGATTGAAGGTATGCTGTTGTTAGACGCCATTGACTCAGTTACAGTTCATGGTGAGCCCTAAATGACAGCGTAGAACTATCCCCATAGGGTTTCCTATTTACAGTCTAGGAAAACCCTAAGGCACAGTTTCTTCTCTATCCTATAGGGTCATTATGAGTCGACATTCACTTGATGACAGTGGGATTTGTTTTGTTTTCATACTTAGGGGGAAGCAGATGGCCACGTGTGGAACCTTGGTCCTTTATGGTTAGCAGCCACAAACTTAACCATTAAATCACCAGTGCCCCTTAATTGAAGGTTTACAATTGTGATTTTCTTAGAAGCATGATTTTCTTTGCTTATTAATGGCAATATTCGTTGACAAGTGATGTATGAGGCAGCCCCAAAAAGTTGAGGAAAAAATAATACTAAAAGACAATAGAATTTTTCCATGAACTTATTGAAGCCCCCTTGTATCAGTCAAGCAAGAGCAAGCTCTATCCTTCAGAACAATAGAGTAAAAAGAAGATAGCATTCTATAGTTCTTTCTTTTGAAATTGACCACAGTTTGTTCTTGATCGACAGCAATTTACGGTGTGATAGAAATGTTTAAGACCTGGAGTTTGAGGGGCCATGGGGTCTGTTCCTAGATGGTCAGCATCTAACTGAGTAATGCTCAAAAAATCACTTTATTTATACTTTTTTTGGTATAAGGGTTTCCCTCCGGTCTCTAAAATGAAGGAATTGAACCAATCACCGTATTCCCTCCAAGGTAAAAGACTTTTTGATTATCTGAGTTAGTTGCTTACGATTATTTCAGTTTGACTCCAAATCTTGCTCTTTATCACATGTGAAGAGGATTAAGTATTTGTGGCAGATTACGTCAAGCCGCCATCATTTTCTTAGGTCTTCCTTGTCTGTATGGAAACGTAACATAGGATCTTTTACAGGACTGTCACTCCTTTGAGACCCACCTGTGACCACTCAAGGTAGTGGCCCTATTAATTTTGGTGTTGAAATGGGGTTTTCTTTTTTTGGGGGGACCCTGGATTCAGAAAGGCAGAGAGAGATAGCTGAGACCTTCAATTTGATGTGAGTGAGGGACACACATTCCTAAGTGTTCTTTGGCCTCGGTGTTAAGTAACTCCTGTATGGAAGATCAGTGGGAGTAGATGGTTGCAGGCTTACAGGCACCAACAGCACTCCTCCATTTATACTGGCAGAACAGAACTGGATCCGGCCATACCCTTGTCTGCTCCCCTGACAGAGAGCAACTTTGGCACGCTGATAATTCAAAACAGACAATTAAACTGATTACAATAGCTTTGTCTTCAGGGGCAAAATATGCCAGAAAGCAACTGAGGGAGATTGCGCTGGCATCGTCGGATGGTACCGAGTGATGATGGGAAGCAACGTGGAGGCTTTGGGGGAAGTGCTCTAGCATTGCTTTTGCCCTCACTTGGGTGGTCTTCGGATTTGAAAAGGATCCCGGACACTGAGAACAGTACAGGGTATGAAGCACAAGTGCAGTGGCAGGGGCTCATGGAGCCTGAAGTGTAGAAGGAAGATCATTGTGAAAAGTCTTGTTAGTGGTTTATGTGATTTTGCATGAAAAAATAGTGCCCCCTGGTCTCTTCCTTCCGCTACACCCCCCCCCCCCCCCACCACACACACACACACACACACACACTCTTTCTGTCTTTAATTTAGTATTTTATTTTAAACAAAGATATATTTTTGTTCAGTGGATAGAAATGTTGGTCTCTCAAGTAATTTTCAGGAAGCACTGCTGCAGTGGTTTAGTGCTCGGATGCTAACCGAAAAAGGTCAATGGTTTGGACCCATCAGCCCACTCTGCGAGAGAAAGACATCTCAGTCTGCTTCCAGAAAGGTTTACAACCAAGGAAACCCTGTGGAGCACTTCTCCTTAGTCCTGTAGGATCGCTAAGAGTCAGAATTGATTCAATGGCAATAGGTTTGATTTGGTTTAAGGCATTTGCCCTTGAATAAGGGGAATAAAGAAGGATTTCAGATAGAAATCTGAGCAACCTGAGGTTTCTGTATGGAATATAAGAAGAGTCGTGATGAATAATTAAACAAGTTATAGCTAATAAAATATACAGCACATTGCTTCAGACTAAAACATTCTAACTCTGCCTTGGGGATGAATGTTTTTCATTATTTTTTAATTGTTGCCAGGGTTGACCTTGAAGGTCTTTTTTGGCAGATAATTTGTTATGGTAAGAATGAGATCACTAAGCATTTTAGCACAAGCTGCATGATGCATAGAGTTTCTTCCTGTTATATAATAGTGATGTGATAAGTCTATTTTCCTGGGAATTTGTTCTTTCCTTTAGATGGAAACGTATTTTTCAGCCCCCGACTTTGGCACACTCAGTGTCGCTGTCCTGCAGGAGAATGTGCATGGCTGTGACGCAGGTCTCGAGTCCATGTTGTACATATTGTACTTATACGACTGTTGTTAAGTGCTGTCCAGTTGATCCCGACTTGTAGTGACCCCATGCACAACAGAACGAAGTACTGCCCAGTACTGTGTCATCCTCACATCGTGTTATGCTTGGCCCCATCTTTGCTGCCATTATGTCACTCCGTCTCGTTGGAGGACTTCCTCTTTTTCACAGACCCTCCACTTTACCAAGCATCATGTCTTTCTCCAGGGACTGGTCCCCCTTCATAATATGTCTGAAACATGAGAGACATTGTCTCGCCATCCTGGCTTCTAAAGAGCTTTCTGGTGTGCTTCTTCAGACACAGTTTTGTTTCTTCTTCTGGCAGTCCATGGTACTTTAAATATTCTCTAACACCACAATTCAAGTGCATCAGTTCTTCTACATTCTTTCTTATTCATTGTCCAACTTTAGCATGTTTTTGAGGCTATTGAAAATGCCATGACTTGGGTCAGGTACACCTTAGACCTCAAACTGGTATCTTTGCTCTTTTAATGTTTGACTGTTGGTTGTTACGTGGCATTGAATCTACTCCCAACTCGTAGTGACCCTGTATAGGGTTTCTGATTAGAGGGTAGTACGTTTGAACCATCGACCTTGTGGTTAGCAGTCCAGTGCTTATCCTACAGTGGTACACCGGGACTCCGGTGCTCCTAGTGACCCAGTGAACACCAAACGGATGATCATCCACTTGGATAGGGAGAAGTGGAGATGGAGGGAGTTCTAGGACCTACTCTCTACCCAGATCCTAAGAGATCACTCTGCCATGCACAGACAGGCACAGATTTCACTAGTTGCCTTCATTACTTTTTACGCTTTCTTTGCAATTCTTATAAGGCCTATAGTTGTGAATTGGTTACTAATACTCCTGTTGTTGTTAAGTGTGGTCAAGTTGGTTCTGACTCATAGTGGCTCTGTGTAGGGTTTCTGAGGCCGTAAGTCTTTATGGGATAAAAAAATGACTGGTGGGTTTGAACTGCTGACCTTATGGTTTGTAATTTGATGTTTATCCTTCATTATGAAAAGAAGCACCATAATTACATTAAAAAATGAATTCAAAGATTTCAGTTCATATTACATCTTATGCAGAACAGAGAATAAAATATTTTGGCTATACAATTGATGAACGCATGGGAACATTTTTTAGCTTTTCACCCGATAGAACAAAGAAATGTACTGTATTTGATTTGGTAATTAAATTTAGCAAATATACCTTCTTGTTTGTTTGGAATATGTACTAAATTTAAGACTTGTAAGTTCAGAACCACATGGCATTGATATGCATAATGTTAATGGGTTTTATGTATATACTTTGAATTAAAAAAAAAGTAATTATACTATACAATATTGAATGCCAGTTTTTCTCCCAGTAACATTTAGAAAAAATAAAGTAGTAATATACGTCTCTTAATACTTTCTTACAGACCAAAGTGGGGGTATAATATCATTTTAAATATGAAAATTTATAGTATATATTGTTGTTGTTAAGTGTCATTGAGTTGGTTCTGACTCATAGCAACCCTCTTTCCTAGGAGCAGCTGGTGAGTTTGAACCACCAACCTTGTGGTTCAGACCAACCTTGCTGTGCATTGCTAATCCTACAGTGCCACATCGGGACTATATGTTTGTTGTTAAGTGCCGTCGAGTCAATTCTGATTCATAGCGACCCTGTTAGGGTTTCCAAGGACCAGCTGGTGAGCTTGAAACACCAACCTTGCATTTCAAACAACTTTGCAGTCTGACGTATTAGTGCACAGCGCCACACCAGGACTCCAGGACTATATGTAGACATGCATATATAAAAATAAGAAATAAAATTGCTACCAAGTAGACCCATGTTGGAGCCCTGGTGGCATAGTAGGTTATGTATTGGGTTATTAACTACGTTTGATTGTTCAAGCCCACCAGCCACCCTGCAGGAGAGAGATGAGGCTTTCTGCTCCCATAGCGATTCACAGCCTCGGAAACAGCATGCAAGGTGTCTATGAGTTGGAACCCACCCAAAGGCACATAACAACAGTCCCATGTTGATGTGAAAAATCTTAGTTGGTACTTATAGAAAACATATACTCATTTTTAATGGAAAACAAGGTTTTTAAAAATCATACATGATCATTTGAATTTTATTTTGTATATGCAGGATAAACACCAAGGTTAGTCTTCATAAAATGTACAGTTTTTCTCTCCCAGAAATTGCCAGTAAATTTTGGTTCTTCAGCAACAGCACCCTAAAGAATGTGATCATTTTATGAAGTGTGTAGTTCCTTATTACTGTCATTTAGCTTTTAACAGGCGCTTATTTATAGACCTTATGAAGTCAAACTGTATCCTTGAGTGATAGTGTAAACTTAGTCCTTTGCCCTGGTGATGTTAGTTTACATTTTGGTATAGCAAACCCCTAGTCAAATAGTTGTTGTTTAACATTTATACAACTTCATAAATTGTGACAAAGTTGTCCTATTTAATTTAAGATATATTTAAATACAGAAAAATCTATAATTGTTAACCAAGACCAAAAATATAGATTAATTCTGAAATGAACAAAGGTCGACTTGGTATCTAGGATACTACAACCTGGAATGCAAGAGATGTACAACTCAGTTGGCCTGACATTTAGGTAAGATGCCTCTCTATAAATTCCTATATGTCTTGATTCTTAATGCCTAAAGCTTGCTTTTCCAACTCAGAAAGGAAAATGATGGAAAATAATGAAAAATTACCCTGTGATTTCTTGTTGTTAAGGGCCATTGAGTTGGTTCCAACTCATAGCAACCCTGTATCGGGTTTCCAAGGAGCAGCTGATGAGTTTGAACCTCTGACCTTGTGGTTCAAGCTGACCTTGAGATCCAGTGCATATCCTAGAGCACGATTCCAGGACTCCATTATTAGAGCCATTTTTATATAATGCAAAGAAAATATGCAGTATGGCGATATTTTATGTTATTCTATATGTTGTTAATGTATTACAAATAATCAAGTTGTGAACATTTTATCTCTTGTTATAGATTAATTCTGAGAACAATCTGAGTATTTTCCTACCTTGACCAATTTCTGAGTCTTCTTATTTACACTTTGAGAAAATTATCTTTGTCTTGGTGGGTATAAACTCACTTTTAAAATAGTGTCTCAGAGCAAATCAATTGAGAGAAGTTACCTGCATTCCATTGTTTTTAAAAGAATACGGTGAGCATAGGTGTTATTTTTGGGAAAGAAAAGATAGTATTATTTCATTGTTTTATGTGCAACTCCACTTAGTTTATAAGATCATGGCTATTTCTTTCTGTTCATTTTATACACAACTTTTACTTTAAAAACTCCCCCCCCACCCCCACCCACAAAAAACAGATTTCTGGGTTGGCAGTGTGAGTTGGTAACCTATAAACAGGACAGGGTTATGTTGTACAGTATCTATTTATTCACAATTGGTTTTAGCACTTCTTGTAGTGAGAAGATGTTAAGTGTTAAATTTAAATACCCAGGTTATCCCATTTAATGTATAAAGTCATGACAATTATAGACATACTAATTTTATGTGTTGCAAATACATAGTGACTGTATCTTATATAATAAGTACACTGTCGTATGCTCCTCTTTTGGACAGATTTCTGTTTTGCTCTTGGCTTGACTTCTTGTTATTGTTGTTAAGTGCCATCCACTCAGTTCTGACTCAGGGTGACCCTGTACAGGTGCTGAGGTTTGAACTGTTGACCTGTGGTTAACAGTTCTTACCCTAAAGTGTCCATACCAGGACTCCTTTGGCTTCTTTTATATGAGATTGGGCAAGCCACTTCACTTCTTAGAATGGGTGTATTATTAGGATCTGTTTGTGAAGATGAAAGGCAGTAATACTGGCAGAGAATAACTGTGACAGAGTAAGTGCTTGATAAATGTTATCTATTAAGAGCATGGATCATCTTGATCATCTTTTTGCTTTTATTCTTAGCGTCTAACCAAGGAGTTGGCCTCTAGGAAGAGGTCAAATAAATGTAGAATAAATGAATCAGTAAATAATAACTCATTCAGAGATTTTGGAAAGGACAACAGCTACTTTTATGCCCTTAATCAAAGACCCCCAACAAAAGGGATTGGCCAAGTGGCAGCATCGAAGGACTCAAGTATGGCAACAAGAGTGACGTTGGCCCAGGATCAGGCAGTGTTTCGTTCTGCTGTGCATAAGGTCGCTATGGGTTGGTATCGACTTGATGGCACCTAACAACAATCAAACAACAGCGTTCTGATTTGGTGATTGTTCTTTTTGACTTGATTCATAGTGTCTGTAAAGGCTTATGTGGAAGAGTATATGTCCTTTTACGCAGTCAACCAAGCTGAAACCTACAAGTCATTCTTGATTCTTCAGAGTCTAGCTGTCTTTGTTGTTGCAGCTGGTAGATTCGAGCTGCCAGCCTTTTATTTACCAGCTGACCTGTCTGTTCAGCTTTAACCTACTGCACCACCAGGGTTCCTTGGCTGGCAGTTCCTCAAAAGATTATAAAATGAATTACTACAGGACCCAGAAAATAAAAAAAGAACTGAAAATAAATATTTCCACAAAAATTTGTGCACAAGTGTTCAGAGCAACTTTATTCATGTTGTTGTTATTGTGATGTGCTGTGGAGTCAGTTCCGACTCATAGTGACCCTGTGCAGGGTTTCTGAGGTTGTAAACCTTAACAGGAGCAGAAAGCCTCATCTTTCTCCAGCGGAACCGCTGGTAGTTTCTAACTGATGACTTTGCGGTTCACAGCCCGATTCGTAACCACAACGCTACCAGAGCTCCTTACCTTTCAACCTAGGGGGCTCATATTCCACCACTATTTTGGACAATATTCTCTTGTGATCCTTAGGACGTTTCTTGGCTTATTTTCATAAGGAACGTTCGTTCTTTGTCTTAGTCTAGACTCTCCAATGAAACCTGTCCACTGGGTGTTCCTGCTGGTATTTAAAATATTGGTGGCATAGCTTTATTCATAGTAGCTAAAAAATGTAAGCAGCTGAAATGTCCATCAACTGATGAATGGATAAATAAAATATTGTTGTTATGTGCTATCCATCTAGTCTGTTCCAACTCATAGTGACCTTGTATAGGGTTTCTGAAACTGTCAATCTTTACTGCAGCAGAAAGGTTCATCTTCCTCCAGGGGAGTGACTGGTGGGTTTGAACTGCCAACCTTGTAGTTAGCAGTTGAGCAACTATTCTACAGAGTCACAGTGCTCCCATGGTGTGTGTGTGTATATATATATATATGTGTGTGTGTGTGTGTGTGTGTGTGTGTAAACATATATAGATAGATAGATATTGATATACATATGCACACATACACATAACAATATTCTGAGATAAATTTTAATTCCCAGTCCATCTCCATAGGTATTCAATTTCTTGTGTTATTTTCCAGCTTATAATTTTGTAACTTGCTTTGTTTTAAACTAGGCGTTTTTATTTGTAGGCTTTTGCTGGTATTCACTGATTTACTGAATTCATTTTCACTGCTGTATAGTACTCTATTGTAAGAACACAGTTTTTTCTTTCCTCATTGGTTGATGGAAATTATTTTCTTTTCCATATCGTTTTACAGTACATACTTTCATGTGTTTCCTTGTACAAACATACAGTTTCTCTAGCTTATATTTCTATAAATGAAATTGTAACGGCATATAGGTATGCAATATTAACTTTTCCTTAGTTATTAAATTCTTCTACAAATGTTATCACCAACTTGTAGCCCTACCAACAGGGTATGAGAGTTTTCATTGTTTCACAATCTTTCCAGCTCTGATACTAATGGCTGGAATTTTATTTGTTAGTCTGATGGATAGGCAGTGTTTTCTTATTGTCATTTTTCAGTTGTTTCTTTCTCCCAAAAGAGCCCCAAAGTAACTAAATTAGAGGGAAATTAAATCCAATACATAATACCTGCATATTTGAGTCCTGGTATGGTGCTGTAAGATAAGCCCTGGACCACAAGTCAGTTTGAATTACAAGTTTGGGGGTTCAGACTCACCAGCTGCTCCTTAGAAACCCTATACAGGGTCTCTGTGAGTCGAAACTGACTCAACAGCATTTAACAACAACAGTTCCTACTCATTATTTATTTATCTGAGTCCTCGAATGGCGCTGTCGGACAAGCACTGGATTGCTATCCTCAAGGTTGGTAGTTCAAACCCTCTCCAGTTGTTCCTTGAAAACCTTATACAGGTCACTATGAGTCAGAACTGACTCTACAGCACTTAACCAACAACAATAACAACACATTTGAGGCCCATGTGAATGACCACATCGTCATAAAGAATAGAACATTTGAGGCAACGCCACTGATTGTAACCCCCGCCTCACTTATATGTATGTATGTCAGTCAAGTTTGTATAGCTCCTTGAAGTGGCACTAAGCGGTACTAAGACTTCCATTTTGTACAGTCATTCCTTTCTCAGATCCTACAATCTCCTTGGGGACCCTAAGGAGGCTCCTGTTGTTTGCATTCTAGAGAAGTTCCCTCCTATATCTACACAAAGCAAGCAAAAACAAACAAACAAACTCAACAGAAGCAGAATAACATGAAGATCTCAATAAAATGCTCTCTAAGCGTGACTCTGCCTTGGGTAATTTCTCCAGTGATTTGTTCAGACTCTAGTGAGATGCCTCCTCAAGGCTGTTATGAGTTTATAAACACTCTTAAAATTTTTAACATGCTGATGTGGCGCTGTGGGTTGATGTGCTTGACTGCAAAGTTGGTTTGAACAGCAAGGTTGGTGGTTCAAGCTCACCAGCTGCTCCTTGGAAACACTATTGTTGTTGATTGCCATTGAGTCGGTTCTGACCCATAGCAACCCTCTATAGTTTCCAAGGAGCAGCTGGTGATCTTGAACCACCGACCTTGCAGTTCAGATGACTTTGCAGTCTGATACATTAGCACACAGCGCCACACCATGAAACCCTATGGGGTGGTTCTGCTCTATAATAACCCATGGAGTTGCTATGACTGGAAATCAATTGTGTAGCAATGGATTATTATTTTTGTAACAACTTTCTCTGGATGTCATGGGTAAAATTTCATGCTTTCCTCCTGTCCTGCCTATCCATGTCCTATCTTTCCTTTTTAATTTTTTTTTTTTTCTTTTTGTCAAGCAGTTATCACCGTCAAATAATCTGTATATGTTTCATAGTCCTTGAGTGGCATGTAGGATAAGCACTGGACTACAAGGTCATTTTGAACTGCAAGGTCAGAGGTTCAAATCCTAGCCACTCTTCAGAAACCCTATACAGGATTGCTATGACTCTGAATCGATTCAATGGCACTTAACAACAACTCTTTTTATTTTTGAGGTGGGATATTCTTACCCAGTAGAACAAAATATCAGTGCACAATCTAAAAGTTAAATAAGGGATATGTTGTCAGCGATGTTTTGTAATCTCGGCAAATGTTACAATATATGTCCTGGTATGGCGCTGTGGGTTAATGCGCCAGACTGCCAAGCCGTTTGAACTGCAAGATTGGCAGTTCAAGCTCACCAGTCACTCTTCGGAAACCCTGTATAGGGTTGCTATAGGTTGGATCTGACTGGATGGCACTCATCAACAACAACAGCAACATATAAAAGCATAGAACTTTCACTGTACTTAATTTTTATTCCTATTATGTTTCAGCATAGTTTCAAAGGAAATATAACTATAAAGGGAAAAATTTGTGTTGCTATTATTGATTTCAATATGTTGTTCATAAAATTGTAACTTAAAACAGGTATTTTCTTCTGGAAATAAATTAGGCATGCACTACATTAACATAGTAATTAGGTGCCTAGTATAATTTTCCTACTTTTTTTAGTCTATTTTTTATTTGCTAAACATTTCTAATAATATAATGTAAGGAATCTATTTAAAATATTGCCAAGAAACATGTAGTTAAGGGTCTTGTTTTAGGTTTAGCTGTTCAAAAAAACGGATTTACTTTTATTGCTAGAATCATGTGTTTTTTTAGGCTTTGTAAAGTTCAAAATAATTTAATAGATAGGTTTTGTTTTAGTAAGTCAAATCAATGATTAAATAGACTTTAAACTGAAACGCTTAGAGCAATAAGTTCTCTTACCCTTGTATAGACTTGTTTGACCATATTTTGAGAACCATAGAGGAGAGAAGACTGTAAAAAGGAAAGGGTCCATTGCATGTTGGGTTACATTCCTTCTTTGTACAATATTTGAAACACACAAAACCAGCAGCACTACACTAAGTTCTTTGTTCTTCCTGTTGGGCAAAACACTAGATAGCTTACTGTAAATATGGCCAACTGCCAAGCTGTGGCGCAGATTCTTTTTTTTTTAAATACTGTAAACTGGCACGAGCTCAAGAATTACAGTTCTTCCTTTTATTTACTTTCCCCTTCTACACTAAAGAGTTTCATCTATCGTAAGATAAAAAAAGCAGTTGTGGTAGGGAAGAAAAAGGCCCAAAAGTTGATTTTTTTCTGCCTTACGATGAACCTCGGGTAGATTTTCGATAAAATGAGCACAATCATTTCACTACTCTAAATTTCTGAAAGGCGAATGCCTTCTCATGACAAATGGGAAAGAATTTGAATAGAAAAGTGTCAACTGACTAGAATTCAGAACAACATTTCTTAAATGCCAAGCTGCTTTGAAAAAATGCATTTTGTATTGATGTTTTCCTATGTTTCTTGTGTTAATAGCGTCGGAGATGTTATTGTGTTTTAACTTTTGGTTGTCCTAGAATGTTTTTAGTTTTGGATTCCAGTTTTACTGTGCCTGTTTTATTTCCAACATTGCAGAATTGCCTCCCCTTGTGTTGGAATTTGAATAGAAAAGAGGTACAGACAGGGAAGTAAAGGGTGTGGAGTTCTCCCTTTCAACTACTGGGTGTGTCCCTTTTGAAACTGTATTTTAATATAAGAAAAGGCTTGGGAGTTTTGTAATTTTGAAAGGATTATTTGCTCTGTCATTAAATCAACGATGCCAGAATGCGGAAGATCCTTTCTTGATATAAATAAATCTTGTGGAATTTTTAAAAAAAATTGTAGCTTTATATACAGAAACTTTCTTTCAGACAAAGTAGAAATATTTGTTGTAATTATTTTTCCAGAAATTTAGATAAATTTGTGTGTACTGTTCTTGCCTATTTCATGACATTTAAATCATTCTATACCTGCCAACATACATATTTTTTTCATTTCACTCCATCTTTGTGTTTTTTAAAAAGGAAATTTCATTAGTATGCAATTAGAGAATATTTGACTCATTTTCAGATACATTTAAAGGCAGAGGAAATTATTTTTATATTCAACTGATAATTGTAGCAGTGTTTTTAAAGATTTGTGGAAGACCTAAGAAATTTCAGATGATTAACAAAAGATTGGGAGCCATAAAGGTGCTCTGTCAGTTACTTAATACCTAATTGGGGCAGGGCTCTCTATTGGACTGGTTGAAAGTAATTAAAAAATTTAGACAAAATGCATTAGCTGTGTGAGCCTCAGTTTCCTCAAGTGAAATTGTAGGTTGTTAGTCTAAGGTCTAAGGGTCCATAATGTTTTTAAGATATCAATATTGTGTGGTAACTAAGAATTCTACATTCATCAGTTCTCTACAAAGGTTGGTTTGAACAGTAAAGCTGGCCGTTGAAACCCACCAGCTGCTCCTCAGAAACCCTGTGCAGGGTTTCTGTGAGTTAGAACCGACTTGTTGGCACTTAACAGCAACAACAACAACAACAGTGGGCAGAGGATTGGGGATGGCAGTGAAGAGACTCTGTTCCTACCTAGCCTGGCCTTTCTTTACTAACACATATGACCTTGAGAATATTGAATTGTTCTGGGCCTACTTTCCTCAGCTGTAAAATATTGAGGAAACTGGTATGATCTAGAGATTCCTTGTGAATTGAAAAGTCTAGACAAAACTCTGATTATTTTGACTTATTTTCAATAGACTGAAATTTGTGGATAATGAGAACATGATATTCTAAAGTAGTGAATAGTTAATTTACATTCATAAAATGTAGGTGTATAATTTTGCAATGTTATGTAATTGGAAGAAATGTTTCTTGTCTCCTTGGTTCCTACTGACTTTAGGATTCTTTCTCTTTATTTACTGGTTTCATTTGATGTCATTCATATAGAGAATGGGAGTCCTGGTGTGGTGCTATGGGTTAATGCGCCACACTGCAGAGCCATTTGAACTGCAAGGTCAGTGGTTCAAGTTTACCAGCTGCTCCTCAGAAACCCTATACAGGGTCGCTATGGGTCAGAACTGACTTGATGGCACTTGACAACAACAACGTATAGAGAATGTGAGTTAAAATGGTGTGCAGATTAGGGTATTTGGTAATTTGAAGATGCTGCAGTGCAGATAAAAACCTGTAGTCCTAGGAAACCACGTCAGATTTTAGGAAGCAGTTGCAGAGCGCCTTGTCAAATATTTTGAGCTCATACACTAAGCTGTTTTGCAAATCCTTGGATAATTCAATAAGAAAATTTGATTCAGAATTTCCTTATTGGTGACATGAGATACTGAGAATTAGCTGAGTTGGAATTCAATTGTTTGTGTGTCTACCCTTGATATTTTAAAATTGTTAAAATCAAAGCTATCAGCTCATAGAGGCAAATGTAAGTCATCATACTAGAGACGAAGGTAAATACTTGGGTAACAAGGATGGAAGACAAGGCATATGAAAATATCAATTGTAAACCAGGTGAATAAAAGTATAGAAATGTAGGTTGTGGTAGTGGTGGCTGAGTGCCACCGAGTTGGCTTTGACTCATAGTGACCCTGTATAAGGTTTATGAGGCTACAAATCTTCACAGGAGCAGAAAGCCTCATTTTTCTTCTGAGTATCGACTACTGACCTTGTGGGTAGCACCTCAGCTCACAATCCACTAAGCTACTAGGGCTACTTAGAAATGTAGGTGGAATCATGGATTTGAATGGGAAAGTCTATACAAAACTTCATAGGAAGGTGGAATTTGAGCTGGTCTTCAAGAAGGGTAGGGTTTTATGGATGGGGGAATAAGGAAGAGAGAGTTGGGAGGGGCTTCTAAGCCGGAGCAAGAATGAAATCAACATTGGTTAAGCATGCTGATGGAACTTGGGTTTCTCTGGAAAGGAGACAAGTTACTTCAGGAGCAAATCAAAGTATAACATTGCTTTATGTAGTGAGAAATAATGTTTAATACCATTGGATTTTATGGGATTTCACTTATGCTACTTGCACAAAGTGCTGGTTTGTTCAAATGTCTTATTAAAAGCGTCCAACTTCTAGAAATACTTTTCTCCAAGTCGTAAAAGAAGTGTATATATATATATCAGATCTTGCCGAAAGGTCTTTAAGTTACAAGTGTCATGTGACTTTCTCTAAAAGTAGAAGGGTAACGTGCTACTGATTTAAGAACTAGTCAAGATGACAAATTCTTTAAAGGGGTTAAAACTGTCTGAAGGATACTCTGAACTCAGTGGAAGGGTGGGTGTACTGAAACTTGCTTATTACTGCTTAAAATCATGTTGTTATATAGTAAGTTTTCTTTGGAATTGATCCAGTGAATATCTGAATTAAGGTATTAATGACTGAAGGATAAAAGTAGTTATCAGATTTTCCCTTCTATGCCTTCCATTTGGTAACAGGTTTTTTTTTTTTAATTTTGTAATATTCTATCATTGAGAATAAGATGCTCTGAATTAGAGTGCTTGTCAACACATTGTATTTCCAACTGCCAGGTGTTGTTATGTGCCGTGGAGTCGGTTCCGACTCATAGCGACCTTGTACAGGGTTTCTGAGGCTGTGTAAATCTTTATGGTAGCAGAAAGCCTTGATTTCTCCCCGTGGAACAGCTGGTAGTTTCAAACTGTTGACCCTAAGGTTAGCAGCCCGATTTGTAACCACTACACTGCTTTTTCCCTTACTATTTGAATCTGTTTTTTCCCCGTACATTAACCAACCTCCTTTAGTGTTTGGCAGTATCTCTTTTGCTTTGGGCAATGCCCGTAACACCCATCTTCAAGAATATGAGAGAATCAACTGGCAAGTGTAGCAATCAGCTCCTGAATTTTTATTATAAAAAGGGATTATCAGGACCTCTAAATAAGAGGAAATAGAACCTATTTTAGAATAGGAAATCAGAGTATAGTGTTGGGGAATTCTATATCTGCCATTGCCATGAAATCACTAGGAGATATTCAGAAAGACATCTTTTAGGTCTGCTTTGATAGAATAAAGAGATCAGACAGGATACAGAGAAAAATTTTTTTGAGAAAAACTAAGAGGGTAAAATGTAGTGTCATTATTTCTTACCAGACAATATATATTAATTTCAATACATTGTTGAAAGACTTTTTAATTTGCCCAAATATCATGCAAGTCAGAATTGTTACATTTAGGGTTTTAGATAGATTCTAATAAAATTGTAAGATTTGATTTTTTTATACCTGAGACCATATTTACTCTTGTTATTTCTTTTCAGATTTGACCTAATGAAACTTAGTCCATAATAATGATAGATATTTACAAAATGAATGAAAGAAAAATCAAGGGCATAGAAGTTAACATTTTCATGGAGAAAAGTTGAAAAGTTACGGCTCTCCCTTATTTAAATCTTTTATGTGTAATGTTTGGTCTCTGTCACTCACTAGTTGATGAGTAAGCAGTGACCTTATGTATTTAGCCTTTCCAACTTTTAGGTTTTCCATCTCTAAAATCAACATCACAGTACTTATCTCATAGGTTAGTGGAAGATTAAGTCACATAATACTTTAGCAAAATTTTAAGGAGAACGTACAGGACTTTTTTTTTTTTTTCTCGTATCCATCCTAAATTTTGGACAGTTGTAAATATCTTTCCCTCTATTTTCTTCTTTTCTGATGAACTAGTTGTTGTTAAGTGCTGTTGAGTTGGTTCTGACTCATAGAGACCCTGTATAGGATTTCCAAGGAACAGCTTATGGGTTTGAACTGCCAACCTTGTGGGTCACAGTCCAGTGCTGATCCTCTAGTGTCACAACAGAAGTTAGATACTACATTAAAAGACTTCACTTACTCTTCCTGTACAATTATTCAGTATAATTTTTGTTGTTTGTTTTTACTATCTGAAAGATGAACTATATGGTGTAATGATGTCCCCCAGAGTCTCTTTTTTCCTCTGTATATAGAAGTAGACAGTTTTCAAGTGGAGGGTCCTTGGGCGTTGATCTAGTTCTTTCTGCAGATAGGTCCAGAGAAATTGTTACCATCTAACCTTTCGTCTGGAGTCCTGGTGTAAGGCTTTAAGATAAGCACTCAACTTCAAGGTCAGTTTGAACTGCAGGGTCAGCGGTTCAAACTTGCCAGTCGCTCCTTGGAACCCTATACAGGGTTGCTGTGGGTTGGAATCAACTTGAAGGCACTGAACAACAGCAACAACTTTTCATTTATTTGTTTTTAAGAATTAAAAACAATACAGAGAATTTAACATTTATAATTTATTCTCTAAAGTAATAGTTGTTGGAAAGACTGGTTCTTTTGCTTTAATTTTTATGTAAACTAAATTGTGGGCGTGTCTTCTATTTTTTTTTTTTTTTCTTCTTCCAGATATCTAAATTTCAGCACTCCCTTCCCCATGCATTCATTAAAAAATCCTATAAACTGCATACTACTTAGGGAAACTCCTACCCAACCCTTGATTTGACAGCATCCCATGTAATTTTACACCAAACAATGCACATCTGTTTCTTTCACGTGTAGACATACTGACACACACATACAGTATTTGAAAGAAAGTTATGTAGGAAGGCTAATTATATGCTTCTCACTATACCACCTTCATGATTACATACACAGGAAAAACTTTAGCAAAATAAAATTGAATAGCAACCTTTTCATTGCTTAGTAAAGTATTTTTTACTATTGGATTATTTTATTTGGGTTGCAGTCAGGTGTTGGTCCAAAAAAGTATTCAGTGGACAGAAAAGTTGTCTTCTAAATTCTTGTGTTGAGTGTTGTTTTGTTTTGCCTTCCTCAGCGTATTTGACCAGGTCAGAGGCCCAAGATGCTCATTTTCTCCCATAAAGTCATAGGACTCCTACATTGTTCTGTGGTCAGATCGCTTGGGCCACTCTGAACAGTTGTCTTGCACCTGTCATTGGCCATCTCTCTCCACAGGACAAATCTAAACATCCATCACCACTGCTGGAAAAACACTTCAAAGTGCATGCCTTCCTGTGGATGGATGGGCTGGCCACGTCATCTCGGTATACATGAAAGCCTGTTGATACTGATTTAGAAAGTTACTGCTTCTAAAAAGTTGGTGCTCTATTCCAACTCTTGAGTGCCCATCAGTGCTGTTTGATTCTCCATGGTATATGACGATACCATGGCTTCTTATATAGCTGGTCATGTGCTTTGTGGCAGGTCTTATCGCCTTGGGCAGCATAGCTCTGCTCCTCCATCTTTGCTTCTACAAATTTGTTGTACTTGTTTTGTCTTGTTTTCCTCCTTATATTCCTGCCATGCAGGCAGATAGATTTCCCTAGATAAAGATATATTTAGTAGCATCACAGTGGCTATAATCCACTTGCCATAGAAAAATAACAGATCATGCATTTATAAATTTCAAGAGTTTATAGACAATTGATGAAGTCATGATTATAATTCAACTGTTAAAGAATCATTGAAATATCTGTTTCCATATCTGTTACCAGTTAAGTTTCAGACACGTGGTTTCTTTAGTCCTACCTTAATTTTTCAGGTTTCAAAATGCAGTATGTGTTTCTGATAATGTTATTATTTTGGGGCATTTAGTTTTCTATGTGCAATCTTGTAGGATAACATGTGTGGGGAAGTCTGAGCTAAGTGCATGACAAGGTGGTTTATATATGCCAGTGTGAAATTGTATTCCGATTTATTTTAAATTCATAATATGGGCAGTTTCACAGATAACTTTTCTAATGAGCAATTGGTTTCATCTGTTTGTAGCAAACATTTTAAAAGCCACACAAAATCATTAATGCCCTGCCATGTATGGAATCACGATTTAGATACTGACCTTTGTAACCTAGTCTGGATTTTTAATTTTTATTTTTACTTAAACTAGATTAAGAGAATTTTGCCCTTATATTGACAGGTATTGCCAAATGTGACCAGCTCTTTCACTCCCCAAGAATTCTCAAGTACAGACCCATTTTTCTTTTTCAACGGAAGTGTAGTTAGTAGCAACAAAACTATGGAGGAGTGGAGTTAGAGAGGAGCTGACTGTTACAAATCAGAAAAGGCCTACAAGAAAAGTTAGTGAGTATCAGGGAAAATATAAACAATTTCTGCCTCCAGATCATGCTGGGGGAAGCAGATTTTGTGAATTGAAATTAACCATTTTCTGGGATATCCCTGTGGCTATCTCCTAAATACTACTTTTAGCTTTCCATGTTGTCCTCACCTTTTTATAGCTCACACATTCTTTTCTGTGCCAGTTTGTACATCAGTCTGATCTTTAGATCGCTTTCTGCTGATAACTTTTTAACCTGTGGTTGGAATTCAGTGAATCATTATAAACTGATTTAATGTACCAGGGAGATTAAAAAAGTTCCTGTAAAAATGAAATCTAAAAATAATGTAATTTTCCCAGGAATTATTTGAAGCCCTCTGCGATGGGAGTACTATATAATGGTTATTTCTATATGCTTGGCAGGCAGGGTTTAAATATTAGATTTGTATATGTGAAACTACCATATTAATTTAGACCAGTAAAAATATACTGTTGTTGGATATTTGTTATTATTGTGAATAGTAATGATGTAATGACAATAGCATAGATGTGAACAGGGTCTATAAATCTGTCCTGTTCTTTCAAAGAGTGCTGGACAGGTCAGGAGTCTATTCCCTTGACGCTGTAGTCTGAAGAGACAAGAGTCATTGTAGGTTGTTGTTGTTGTTGTTAAGTACCGTTGAGTCGGTTCCGACCCATAGCGACCCTGAACAGGGTTTCCGAGGCTGTAAATCTTTCTCCTGCAGAGCAGCAGGTAGTTTGGAACTTGAGGTTCGCAGCCCGATTTGTAACCAGTATGCTACCAGAGTTGCTTGACTCATTGTATACACACTCTTAATATTAAAGTATAGACCACCTAAAGAACTGAATAACTGTTGTTAAAACTTGTCTTCCGTGTCACAATAAGAGACTTTGAAACTGAAGCTTGAAATGTACAAAGGTTTAGAGGTTAGAGAACTCAGTATGAGTGCCGGTATGGTTGGTGGAGTCTTGGGGGAAATGTGGAGGAAATGAGACTGGAGATGTAAGTGTAGGCTGTTTTGTGGAGAGAGGTAGGTCCATCACTCTGGGCTAGACATTAGGAGAAGTGAAAGATTTGACAAATACTTAGACGGAATTAATGGGACTTGATTGATTGCCAGTGGTGATCAAGGCAGGGGTGGAGAATGGAGAAGTTTAAGATGACACATGGGGACCTGGTTTGGACCTCTGGGCAGATGGTAAGAGAAAATACTGCAGGAGGTCAAGTTTGTGGAGAAAGACTGAGCTTTGCTTTGATGCATCTCTAGGTGGAGAAAATGCGGGTACTTTCAGGAGACGTGAGATACACTTCCTGTTTTTAACATGCTTTCATTGGACATAAGAAAAATGACAGGTTTTTAATGTTCTTTTTTTTTTTTTTTTTATGTTTAACTTTTTCCTCAAAGACTGTTCTAGTTTTCCTTTCACTGTCACTAATGTAATGTTGACCATAAATCCTTCCTGATGTGAATAATGAAAAATTTGTGTAGTTCTCTAAATTTAGGAGGTACATTACATTTGCCTTTATAACTTTATGGATATTAGGTTGGGATTGTGGTTAAGCTAATGAACTGAAGAACTCAGACTGATGGTCCCATCATTCAATCCAGTAGCATGTCTTAAATTTCAGGCTAATATCTATGTTTATACATGACTGCTTAGCTAGAATTCTTTTGGTGAGTTAACATTTTTCATATTAAACTCAAGCTGAATTTTAATAGTGAGAGAATTTTTCCAGATTATTTGAAAGTATCTTTAAATGTTACAGTTTTCAGTTGAATGACGGCATTGTTGATTTAACATTATGGTTGCATTTCTGTTTTAATCAGCTCTTAAAATGTAGTAAAGCACTCCATACAAATTCATTTTACTTTCTGTTTTGATTTTTGGACAGGGACTTAACTGTAGAGGTGTAGTGGAACCTTTTGTATTTCTTACTGGACAAAAACTCTTGATTAGGTGGGTAATCCTAGAGGTGACAAAACTAAAATCAAGAATATTTATGCTGGGTTTATAGAGTGGAATCTACCTCTTTCTGAACTTCACAATGATTGTTTTCTACCTGTTACATAGTGTTAGCAGAGTCCAATGAAAAATCAGTAACCTTACATGAGCGAGTAATATTTTGTCAGATGGTATTATTGAAATTGTATACTGTACATCTAGCTGTTGTTTTATTGATGGAACCCTGGTGGTGCAGTGGTTTATCACTTGATTGCTAACCAAAAGGTCAGCAGTTCAAATTCACCAGCCACTTTACTCCATGGGAGAAAGATATGTGGCAGTTGGCTTCCTTAACAATTTACACCCTTGGAAACTGTTCTGGGGCTGTTCTACTTTGTCCTTCCTTATAAGAGCACTAACTATGCATCAGAATCGACTCAACAGCAGTAGAATTTGAATTGGGCTTTATTATTTTATTGACAAAACCCACATGCTACTAAAATAATGTTCCTATTAAGACCTTTCCACTGATGGTTTGATGTTCTAGAAAATTCATTTCTATTGCAGTTCTTCTGTCGAAGGACTTTTTTTTTTTTTTTTCATTTTACCTTTGATATTCAGGCGGAGTGCAATCACTGTTTATGTAGTATGTGGGGAGAAATGGAAATGTAGCAGAATTTTTTGATGATTTGATAGGGCTTATCTATCTTTGCTTATGCAAGAAGGCTTATGAATTAGTGATAAAGAGGCAGTTTGCTTTGAGGTTATCAAGTTAGACTTTACTCAATTTTATGTCTTGAAATTTATAAATAAATTCTAGAGTCAGGGACTTTTCTCTAGTAGCATATCATCTAGAATAAGCATGTTATCTAGAATATCTTGATGTTTCCAACCAAACATATTTTAAAAAAAGTAAGTAGCTGAAATTGCTTCTGGAAATCTTATGTACTTTGCTCATGTAATTGATAAAAGAGCCACTAACTCTCCCTTAAACATGAAATATGTGCCATCAATGTGTTTGCCAGTTGTGGCATAGAAGCACACCAATAAGATCAGCCTTATCCTGAACAGAGAAAAAGCACACTTGTCTATATGCACATCGGTAGTTCCTCACAAAATTTCCAGGTGCCTTCTGATAGCAAATATTCTGTCTAGTGCTCCCTATAGGTATATTCGTACTTAGCAAAGCCTGCTTCCTTATTTGAGGTTCATAAACTAAAGGCTCTATCTACAAAGTCTGTCTACACTGGGTACCAGAATGTGAGGATTCTGCTGAAGGCAAAGAGCAAGCAATGAGTACACAATACTGTTGGGGAAACAGCAAGAGAAGGACAGGAGAGGACTTGGGGGAAGGTATGGAAACAAATATATATCTATATATCTGATGTCAGTATTTTAAATATCCTTCTGTGTGGGCACACCTGCTGACTTATCATTTTCTGTGATTTGGACATTCAAGTTAAATTTATCCTATATTTAGCGATTTTAACTTTTTTAAAAAAAAATTTCATTGTTCCTAAAATCTTTTTAGAGATTGATTTGATGATGTGCAATATTAATACTAGTGGAGGCATGGGGATTAAATCTTTGGATTTATGAAACAGAATATTATGGGGTTTTTTTTCCCCCTTAGATCTTGATGTTGCTATTAAGGACAGTTTTTGCCATATATTGAAATACCTGCAAAAGTCCCTGTGATTGTCTCATAAATTTTGTGAACTTTGTTGAGAGACCCTGGCAGGAATTCAGCCGAGTCTGTGACTAAAATTTCCAGGGATTCATGAGTTTGGATGGGGAAACATGTACACTTATCTCTGACAAAACAGATATTTTCACTTATCTTTGACACAACAGCTGTATCCACACGTACAGATATTCAAAATTATGAAAACTGACCCATACGAAGAACTCAGTATTGGGGTTGGGGGGTTATTCATGACACAAACTTGCTTGCTGAAAGTGAAGAGAACTCTTACACCTCAACATAAAGAAAATAAAAATCATCACAAATGGACCAATAAGTAACATCATGATCAGTTGATAAAAGATCAGAGTTGTCAAAAAGAAACTGAAAGACATCTTGCATTTGGTGAATCTGCTGCAAAAGATTTCTTTAGCAAATATGTCAGTTTGAGGACTAAGGTGTGCCTGACACAAGACATGGTATTTTGACTAGCCTCCTATGTATGTGAAAACTGGGCAATGAATATGGAATACTGAAGAAAAATCAATGCCTATGAATTATGGTGTTGGTGAGGATTATTAAATATAAGATGAACTGTGAAAAGAATAAACAGATCTGTCTTGGTAGAAGCACAGGCAGGCAGCTCAGGACCATAGTGTTGGGGGACCACCATGGTCAGTTGGCATGATAGTCCACAAAGGATGTTACATATCCTACTTTGGTGAGTAGCAAATAGGTCTTAAAAGCTCATGAGCAACCATAAAAGGTACAATTGAAGTTGCTTGGAAATGAATCCAATGGGCTAATGTAATGTACTACATTAGCATCATTCTCTATGACCCTGAGATCAGAAGAACTAGATTGTGCCTACCTACCACTAGTAACTACCTACCACTAGGGAGTCCTGGTACCAGAAGAACTAGATTGTGCCTACCTACCACTAGTAACTACCTACCACTAGGGAGTCCTGGTGTGGCGATGTGGGCTAATGCACCAGACTGCAAAGCCATTTGAACTTCAAGGACAGCAGTTCAAGCTCACCAACTGCCCCTTGGAAAACCCTATGCAGGGTCCCTATGGGTCAGAACTGACTTGACAGCACTTCACAGCAACAACTACCACTAGCAGCTGCTTCAAAGGGAAACACTTTACAAGATCTTAGATAGAGTGGGATAAAGTATGGGAAATAATTAAAATAATAAAAATGACCTGGTTTATTGATTGGATAAAGACTAGTGAAACCCTGAGATTATGACCACTGGCTCTAGGTCACCTTTCAGATCTGGACCTGAACTCACTTCATGGTTCAATTTTCAGCCAAGCAATCGATAGGTATATAGGGGGAACAACAACACTGGTAAGGTACTCACACCTTAAAATGGCCAATCATTGGAGTTCAAAAGGGCAGCATTTATCCAAAGACCAAATTCAGAAGGGTGGGAAAGGAATGAACAGATCTGTTTGTTCATGGAATGGAAACAAGAGACAGAGAAGAAATGGGATAAGTGATACTACACTAAGGGGATTGCAATCATTGATTTGAAACAAAGTATATAATTTATTGAATGTGAAACTGTTGATAGGCTCTGTAAATTTTCTCTCAGGTCACAATTAAAAAAAAAAAGAACTAAAAACAAAGTGCAACCAGAATGCTTCTTAGAAGCAAGCACGCCAAGACTTCATCTCATGTTCTCTAGACTTGTGGACAGCAAAGGTCCTGGAGAATGAAGGCTATCATGTGTGGTAAAGTTGAGAGTTGGTAAGAAAGAGGAAGACCCTTAACAAGATGGATTGACACAGTGGCTGCAACAATGGACACACACATAGGAGATGTTGTGAGGATGGTACAGGAGCAGGCAGCTTTGGAGGCTGCTGTACATAGGGCCACTCTGGCCCTGTGATGGCACCTAACAGTATCAATATCACTGCTTCTGATTTGCCTGAGACAAAGCAAACACTTTTTGGAGATTTACAAAATGAGAGAGTGACTAAAAAACAGAAGGGAGGCGTGTTGTGATGGACCAAATTTCTGACTAGAAGGAAAATAGGACTTCAAATTTAGGATATCTAAAATTGTGTTTTAGAGAAAACTTACAGAATCCAAGAGGCCGTTGTAAACAGAAAAGAGGAAGGCAATCTGGGGGAAATGTAGCATGAAAATGGCTGTTTTCACTGTGAAACAACCCCTCATAGTCACCAAAACTGTAGACACACACCATTTCAGGTAGCCCTCCTGAACTTTGAGGTGATTCTGGGAAAAGGTAGCCCCACATTACAGAGAGACTCACAAAGATGAAGCAACTGTATAGTCTTTACAGTTGAGACACAAAGCTTGGTTTCCTGATTCAAAACCTGGCAACCTTCTCAAATCAGAACTCACCACTGTAGTGTGTGTGGAGAAAGAGAACATGATGTAGAAAACAAAAGCCTGCAGAATTATGTGTAGCAAGACTTGGTGAGCAGAGCCTCTTGATAGCCCCAGGGTAGGGGCTAAGGCCTATTCCTTCAGACCTCTGCTTGGTGTTTATTCCTCAGCAACACTTTCCAGAAACCCTCTCGCTTGTCTACCTTCTAACAAATCTGATTTTCTTGTGATGTGATGTTCTCTGATGTATTCCCCAACAGTTAATCATAATTTGTAATCATCTATTTGGATTTGTTGTTGTTAAATGGCTCATTCTCCCTCAACAGTAGTCCAGATTTTAAATTCTGTAGCAATGGGAACTGAGCTCCTTCTCTGCACTGCTGTAGTCTCAGAATAGCATGCCAGAGGCTCGAAACCTTTTCAGTGATTAAGATCAGGAATGAGTATAGATAAGTGCACAAAAGAATGGAAATACAAGAAGAACCAGTAGCGAGGTGACCATAAACTTTCAATAAAAGGAGACAGAGTAAACAGCACACAATCTGGAGTATGACAGGTGTCCTGAATTTTCCAGGAAACCCATGTTTTAAATATTAGTGTAGTTGTATGGTTATGTGCCTCAGTTTGGGCTCAGAAAAAGTAAACATCAGTAAAATGAGTACTTGGTGGTATAGTGGGTTAAGCATTGGACTGCTAACCACAAGGTCAGTGGTTCAGACCCCCACTAGTGGCTCTTCAGGAGAAAGATGAGGCATTCTTCTCCTGTAAAGATTATTTATAGTGTCAGAAAACTTACGGAGAAGTTCTACTCTGTTTTACAGGTCACCCTGAGTCAGATTGAACTCAGTGAGTGTGGGTTTGGTTTGGTTTATACTTATGTAACCATTTAAAGGTAAGCATGGAAGCTTATAAGCATGGAAGGACAAGGTAGGGCACTGAAGGTACCAAATACCCAATCTACCTCAGAGACCTCCTTTAGAAAGATACCTTCAACCTGGCCTCTATTGCTCTGTCTTTTAATCTCTGGCCATTTTGCTAAATTCTTCTTTTCATGCTATGAAGATGGGAGCAGTATAGCCTTCTTTTGTCTTTTCTCCGTTACCTCTAAGCCTGTCATGTTTTGGGGATTCTCCCCACTAGCATAACTTACACTCCAAAGGGGAGATCATTTTATTCCTCATGGGTAGTCATTTACAAGTTGGATATCGAGTAGGACCAGTGTAAGAAGGTGACATCCACTGCTTCCCTAAAGCTATCTCTGTCATCAGTCCAGGATGGACAAGTCATGCTTAGAATATTCTTTCTTCCCCTGTATAAATTTCCCTTCTACAACCTCATAATGGCTTACTTTTCTCAATAAAGGGATTCTTTTATATGTTAGAGTTTAGAATGAACATTTCCTCTGAATGGCTTTACTAATTTCACAATCCCAGTTTCTTAAAGTCTCTTTCATAGAGTATTTCACTTTTATTTCCTTATTAATTAGTCATATATCTATTTATATATATATGGATATGCGTGTGTATATATATGCAAGTATTTCTTTTTCTAATTATAATTAATCTTGGAGTTCCACAGAAATTCTGTATTTTAAAATAATGACAGTAGTGTCCAAAAATGGCATTAGTGTCACTGGGGACACTGAAACCATGATAGGAGTTCTAATAGTGATTCAAAACTATGATCCTAGTGCTCTTGTTCACTGCTTTGGTTCTTTCAGTAAGATGTTGCGTAACCCAGTTCATCTCCACCTACGTTACCATCATTCCAGGTAATTGAAAGAAGTCTAATGGGTGGACAAAAACCAGCTGGAAAATATGTTGTTGTCAGTAAAGATTCCTAGTCAAGATGTCTTGGAATGTACTTTGCTTGAGGAAAAATGGTGTAAATAGCTTAAAAATGTTGATAAAATGGGAACATTTTGTTATGGAATTGCTGTGTGTGGTGTTTATAGGGTTTCTGTTTGTGAAATGTATGTCTCAAAAAAAAAATTCAGAAACTAAAAAAAAAAATATGGTTCTATTTATAACACAAGTATATCCCAAATCCAAACAGTGATAGTTAATATGTAACTAATGTCAGATGCTTATAAATTTTTAAAAGTTAGTGGGAAATGGGCTGTGTTACTGAAAAAAAGTTTATTTCTAATTATAGATTTTTACAGTTTCTGTTATGCAATTAGGCAAGTCGTTTTGTTTGGTTTTTTTCCCCCCTATGATCAACTTAGTTTCACAACTTAGCATCATAATGGTGCTGTAGGATAAACACTGGACCACAAGGTCAGTTTGTATCAAAGGTCACTGCTTCAGACTCACCAGCTGCTCCTCAGAAACCCTATACTGGGTTGCTATGAGTCAGAATCAACTTGATGACACTTAACAATAACAACAACAATATCCATAGCATACAGGAAGAAATTAATGAGCATATTACTCTTTTGGTAAGATTATTGTAGTTATATAATATATGAATCTTGAGTTTCAATTACTATGATCCAGTTTCAGGTGACACAGATTTTGTTTAAGAAAACGTACACTGTTTTATAGTAAAACATTCACACAGAAACGCACACAATACACATGGTATACTTATGTGTATATACATATACATAAAAATTAATAGTGTACATTGTATAATTTTATTTTTCTGAAGGTCTTCTCACAGTGCTTTATGCCCAATAAACAAGACAATAGTAAATATGAAGACAGGGGAGAGAGGCAAAACAGATTTGTATTTTCAAGATTTTATTAAATGTTATGTCTTCAGTATTTTTGTACTTAAACATACTGCCTTAAGGAAATTCCATTTCTTCCATGTCACTATCATGAAAAACTTTCTTTTGCTACTTTTTATTCCACTCTAGAAGTGAGCAAAGCAGACCCAGCCCCAATGCCGTCATTCACCACTTTGCACACGTCTGCATTCATACCTTCCTGTCTTAGTCTCTCATCCTGGATGCTCCCTCCTCTGGCTTCAGCCCTCCTAGTAACTTCACAGGATGACCTAAGTCTGCTTTTCCTCCAGCGGGAGGAGGAAGCTGATTGTTTTCACATAAAAATTTATCATACCCTCTTTATATATTGAAAAATCAGCTATTAAAAACCCTATGGAGTAGAGATCTACTCTGACAAACATTGGGTCAACATGAGCCCAAGTAGTTGGTAGGTATTGATTGATATTGCCATTCTTAAATTTAAAAATTCTCAGTCTGGGGCTTTCGTAGGCCTCTTGAATTTATAGTGCCATTTTTTTTTTTTATATAATTGTATATGTGGTTAAGATGTGAGTTCACAGCTTTCGTCGGTTTCTCAAAGGGGTTTGGGGCCCAAAAAATGTGAAAAAAGTAGGAACTGACTCTTAGGTATTCACCAATACCATTGTATCCTGTCTCTTTTTTTGGTGATAATTTCCTTTCTTCCTATGTATCTGTAAGCTCTTATTCTTAAAGAACTGTGAAACATACAGTGACATATTTTATAATTTATATTGACATATACAAATTTTATTGGTACCCATTTATTCTCCTACAGTTTTACAGATATGAAAGGGAGTCAAAAAGTCCATGGAAAAATTCTATTATTTTAAAATTCCATTTTCTGCAAACTTTTTAAAGCTCACTTGTATATATGCAAATTATGAACATTAAAACCGAAGATAAGAATGTTTTTGTGGGGAGTGTGTGTGTGTGGAGGCATAAATCTATTTGTAACCCAAATTTCTGTGGAAAATCATCTGTTATAGGTGATAGAAGTTCCAACTTCTGTTATAAATAAGAAAAACACAATTAGTACATTTACAGTTTTTATCCATGTTATGAGGTATTCAAATTATTAACTATTTATTTTTTTTAAAAGCATTTATGGTGAGGACAATGTTGAGAAATGAAACACATTTGATAAAATATTTGGTACATTTTTTTTCTGAGCTAACTTGCTTATGATCTTTTCCGATGGTATCCTAGTTGAATGGTCCAGGAAAGAAAGAACTATGTGAAGAAATTGAAACAAAATTATATATATAGCAGAAGACATTAATTTATTAATTCATTATAGCATGAATTCGTACTTTATGCATCTTTCTTTTGGTAAGATGAGCCAGAGGAATGAATGGTGCTTGAAAAAAGAGATGTGAGCTAGTCAGTGAATCACGTATTCAGCATTTTGAATATTTTTTGCAGTCTTTCTTTTTGACTCATTATGTCTTAGCGTATATTGTCTGTTTAGTGTTTTGTAGATCCTTTTGTTTTTCAGATCCAACTTGGCTTATGGAATTTTTCCTGGTATTCTATTATTGTATTTTAAGGACATTGCAAATTAAATATTAACTTATTAGCCAAGAATTCTGATGGTTTAGTTGTAAGCACTGCTATAAGTGTCTTAAAAATGGAACCATTTTTTACCCCTTGAGATTCTAGGACCAATTTTTTCTAGAATCTCCGTGATTAAGCAGTTTCATATCATTTAAAGTTAGCAAAAAAAAAAAAAAAAAAAAAGAACTGAGGCGTGACATTTTAATAAATGGTTTACTTGTATTGGGAACACATAGCTGAGTAAATGTTGTTCTTTTGAAAGAAGATACTCTCAGTATGTTTTCATAATTTGAAGATATGTGTGTATTGTTTTCTCTGATCATAAGCAAGCCAAGCCTAGCCTGTTGCCACCAGGCTTATTTCAGCTCACAATGATCCTACAGGACAAAAGAGCTGCTTGACAGGGTATCCGGGGCGGCAGGCTTTAGGGAAACAAGCCACCACATCTTTCTCTCATGGAACCACGGGTGGACTTGAACTGCCAAACTTTCTGTTAGCAGATGAGCACTTGGGCTCCTCTTATAGTGCACTGTTATTGAGTGCATTCTAACTCACAGTGACTTTGTAAGACAGAGTAGAGCTGCTCTATCGGGGTTTCTGAGACTGTATCTTTTCTTTTTCCCCTTTCATTTCTCCTCCTTACCTAACACTTTTCTGAGCTATATTCCTTGGGTAAATGTTGCCCTTTGGATTTCAAGTAGTTGATTACTCTTAGGTGTGTGCACCTCACTAGTGTTATTGTTCCCCCATAAACCTATTGTTGGGCTGAAAATTGAGCCACAGGACTGAGTTCAAATCTTTACCATAGCAAATAGGCTCATCTTTACCCCAAGGAGTTTGAATCATCAATCTTAAAGTTAGTAACCCAATGTTTAACCCATGCACTACCAGAGTGCTGTTTATCTTATAACAGTACTTTATAAATGTTATTAAGTGCCACTGAGTTGGTTCCAACTCATAGCAACCCTGTATAGGGTTTCCTGGGAGCTGCTGGTGAGTTTGAACTTCCAACTTTGCAATTTAAACTGACCTTGTGGCCCAGTGCTTATCCTACATCACCATACCAGGACTCCAAAGTGACTTGTTGTTAAGTGCCACCGAGTTGGTTCCAATTCATAGCGACCCTGTATAGGGTTTCCAAAATGCAGCTGGTGTGTTTGAACTGCCAACCTTTTGGTTTAAGCTGTCCTTGTAGTCCAGTGCGTTACCCTGCAGCAAATTTTCTTATCATAGGATACTGTTAAAGGCAAATTGTAAAATGGAGATTGATAAACAAAAAAAATAAACCTGCAATAATTTATCAGAAGGTTGTTTAGTGCTGTTCAGTCGGTTCCCACTCATAGCGACCATTGGTTTTCCAAGAAGCAAGCTGGTGGGTTTGAATTGCCACCTTGTGGTTCAAATCGCATTTGCAGTCCAGAGCACTGGTAGCGTAGTGGTTACGAATCAGGCTGCGAACTGCAAGGTCAGCAGTTCAAAACTACCAGCTGCTCCACGGGAGAAAGATGAGGCTTTCTACTCCCATAAAGATTTACAGCTTCAGAAACCCTGTTCAGGGTCACTATGGGTTGGAACCGACTCGATGGCACTTAACAACAACAACAACATTTACCCTATAGTGCCACACCAGGACTTTGCCAGAATTGTTGTTGTTGTTGTTGTTGTTAAGTAAAGTTGAATTGGTTCTGATTCATAGAGACCCTCATAGCGGGTTTCCAAGGAGCAGCTGGTGAGTTTGTGGTTCAAAGCGACCTTTTTATCCAAATTGACCCTTATCCCACAGTGCCACACCAGGACTCCCCTGTCAGAATAATCAGTGCTAAATAAAGGTCTTTTACAGAGACTTTGTAATGTATTTAGCATAAAGTTTGTCATGTTGGCAGTTTCCTAGATTCTTCTCTGATTTTTTTTTTTTTCTTGGATATCAGAGTTGTTTTATTTTTGGAGGAATATGTGGGTGCATTTTATTTATTTCACTTTGAAGTTATTACTTAGGGGAGAGAGTTCCATGTTATATTCACTACATAAAAAGATGCTATAGGTAAGCCGTTTAAAAGCACACTGAAATTGTACTGAGAAATACAAGGGTACTCCAAAAAGTTGATGGAAAAAATTCAATTATCTTGTCACTCCATTTTTCCATGAACATTTTGGAGTCCACTCCTAGTCATGTGTACAAGAATTTGATCCTCTGACTACAGAGGCTGATCATGATTTTAATGGTAGAAATCATAGGTATGGTTTATGGTTTCATATACTGTTATTGTTTTTAAGTGCCGTTGAGTTGATTCCAACCCATAGTGATCCTGTGTAGGGTTTCCAAGGAGCAGCTGGTGAGCTTGAACCATGACTTTACAGTTCAAATGACTTTGCAGTCTGATACATTAGCTGACAATGCCACACCAGGACTTCTCATATAATAAGTAGACTTTTCCTTAATCAGATCAACTTAATGTAAAAACATTGTTCACACATGCTAGAAAATCTCCAAAATAATTTGATTTGTAATTAATAAAGTAGACACCAGAACTTCAACAAAATGGTGTTTATGGTGGGAAGGAAAAGTGCTGTCCTTTGCCAGGGGAGCCAGTGGATTGTACTCACCCTTACAATACACAAATGAAAGCATTCTGATTTTAAGACTTACAAATGAAGATTTAACAGCTACTTTTGTAAATTTGTTTTTAAAATAATATATATGTATAATTCAGAAGGGTTTGTCTTCATGTGTTCCAGATATGTCTTACAAGACACATACTCTACATACATGTTGTTCCCTTAGCTACAATTGCCAGTGTTGTCAGATGCCGTCTAGTCAGTTTGGACTCATTGCAACCCAATGTTATAAAATAAAACTGCCCCCATAGGGTTTTCTAGACTGGATTCTTTATGGAAGCAAATCACCAAGTCTTTCTCCCATGGACCCACTGGGTCGGTTTGAACCTTCAACCTTTATATTAGTGCTGAGCACTTAATCATTGTGTCACAAGGGTTCCTTATTACCTATTACAGATGTACAAGACCTCTTTAAAGTGTTCAAGAGCTCAGATACCACTATAAGGACTAAGGTGTACCTGACCCAAACCATGATATTGCCAATAACCTCATATGCATGTGAAAGTTGGACAGTGACTAATGAGACCTTAGAAGAATTGATGCATTTGAGTTATGGTGTTGGAGGAGAATGTTAAAAGTGCCATGGGCTGCCAAAAGAACCAACAGATCTGTGTTGGAAGAGGTACAGCCAGAATATTCCTTAGAAGCCAGGATGACGAGACTTGGTCTCTCATATTTTGGACGTATTATCACGAGGGACCAATCCATGGAGAAGGACATCATGCTTAGTAAAGTATAGGGTCAGCAAAAAAGAGGAAGACCCCCAGTGAGATGGATTGGCACGGTGGCAACAACAATGGGCTCAAGCATAGCAATGTTGATGAGGTTGGCACAGGACCAGGCAGTGTTTTGTTCTGTTGTTCATACAGTAGCTATGAGTCAGTACCGACTTGATGGCACCTAACAACAACAACAAATGGATAGCCAGTTACTTCGATTTAAAATGTTCGAGTAGCATTCAGTTGTCTTTAATTACTTTTCAATATTTGCTTCCATAATATTAGCTGTTTATATGATGACCCTGTGGTACTCTGCCTTCTGGATCACAAGCAAAAGCAAACTATTTGATTCACTCGATCACTGTTAAATTCACTGGATCATTTTTTCTTTAGCCATGCTAATAACCAAGGGTGTTTTGCATTAGATAGTTATGAGAAAAGTGAAGTTTTTATTTTGGTAACAGGACTATTTTTACATACTCATAGGCAGGCTCCTTTGCCAATGTCTTTTTGTAAATCATCTGCCTTTGGGATATGTGCATATTCAGAAGTCTGCTTTAAGAAGTGGTTGTTTTGATTGTGAAATAATTTCATAGATTTTATATATTGCTGGACTGCAAAATCGGTTTGAACCACAAGGTCGGCAGTGCAAGTTCACCAGCCACTCCTCGGAAACCTTATACAGGGTCACTATGGGTCGGAACCAACCTGAAGGCACTAAGCAACAACAAATATGACTCCTAAGAATAGGCACAAAGAGCTCTGGTAGTGTAGTGGGTTACTTGTTGGGCTGCTAAACTCACACTCGGCAGTGTGAATTTATCAGCCACTTTGAGGGTGAAATAGAAGCTTTTTGCTCCTATAAAGGTTTACAGCCTCAGAAACTCTATACAGGGTTGCTCTAAGTCAGAACCGATTCTACAGCACTTAACAACAATAATACAGAAAGCATACTTTCACTAATGGCTTCTTTTGTTTAATAATTATAATATGTAAAAATGTTTGTTTTAAATTTGTCCTTTTGTGTGCTGTTGTATAGGGGGAGTTTTATTCTCTATCTGAAATTTTCTGAAACCTGAAGATTATGCAGTTTTCACATTTAAGATCTTGATGAATAGCACACAGGAAATACTAGCTACTTGACAAACACTCTGGCTGCTTGCAGAACTCAGTGAATACTCCAAAGCTGTGTGATAGGTACTAGTACTACTCCCATCTTAAAAACAAGGAAATAAGAGCTCAGAAAGTTTAAATAACTTACAGTCAGGTAGCAGAGCCAGGATTTGACCTCCAAAGTCTAAACTTTACTTTTTCCTCTGTAGATTCCTGATAAGAAACCTCTTTCTTTCTATTGTTATTTTTAATATATTTTTGAGATTTGCCAGTGATAGCTTTCCATTATTATCACGGTGTTTTAGATAATTTCCACAACATTTATCATTTGCCATTCAGGTCCTAAGGATATTTAGACAAATGTGGTGATGTGGACTTTCTGACCTTTCTCTAGAGGAGCAGGTGTTTCGTCTGGTGGTACAGTAGCAGTAGTGCCCCAGAATTATAGAGGTAGTGCTGCCTAGAAAATCCAGAGAAGGAATTGGAGGTGTGTCGTAGGGCATTCTGGGCAAGAAAGAAAGATAAGCAGAGGCCTAGAGTGGCACTGCAGGATAATGCACAGGACCAAAAGGTCCGTTTGAACTGCAAGGTTGGCGGTTCAAACCCACCAGCTGTTCCTCAGAAACCCTATACAGGGTCACTATAAATTAGAACCAATTCAACAGCACTTAACAACAACAAAAAAGAACAAACATTATGATAAATGCTGGGCTTAAGAGCATGTTGATGCTTTGGGTGAGACGCTTTTCTTTTATGTACTTTACACCTTGAAGAGTTTGGTATGAAGAGTTTGTCAGGCGTCCTGGTGTGGTGCTGCAGGATAAGCACTGAACTGCTATGTGCAATGTCAGGTGATTCAAACCCACCAACCCTTCTTTGCTGTGAGTTGAAGCTGACTTGACCACTTAACAACAATAAGCATTTAAATATTCTTGATTATAATGAATCTATATTATTCACATTTTTATGCAGTTTTATGATTGTTAAGTGCCAGCTGAGTTGGTTCTGACTCATAACGATTTTGTATAGGGTTTTCTAGGAGCAGCTGGTGCGTTTGAACTGCTGACCTTTTGGTTCACAGTTCAGTGTTGATCCTACAGTGCCACAGATATTTTTCATTAAATTGTTTTCATGAAATATATTTATTTTAGAAAACTATTGTGTGCTCCAGTGTTATTGAAGAGGTTTGTTTATTATAATTACTAGCATTCTATCATTGTTTTGTATTAGCATACTTTTTTCTTTAAAATATCTAGCATGAGTTTTATAAAACATATAAATAATTATTAAATACATAATAAAACTAGATGAAAATTATTTTAAATCTCCACAGCTTTGCAAATAGCCACTCATCCCAATGACAAAAAATAATTGAAAATAATTTAAAAAAAAGAAATGCATTGTCTGAAAGTCTGTATTACTAAATGAATTGCATCGTCCTGTAATCAATAGCATGTTTCATTTTTTTCAGTTATTTCACATCGTTGGATGAGTGACTATTTGTAAAGTTGTAGAGGTTTCAAATAATTTTTACATATTCTGATGTAAAATATCCTAGGATTTAGAATTTGTGTAATAGCTTCTAAAGCTGTGGCACTGTAGGATCAGTACTGGACTGCTAACCACAGGATTGGTGGTTAAAACTTAGCAGCCGTTCCTTGGAAACCATATACAGGGTCACTATTATGAGTCAGAACTGAATTGATAGCACTTAACAACAATACTAGTTTTGGAATCCCTGAGTGATGCAAGCAGTTAGCTCACATTGCTGCTAGCCTAAAATTTGGAGGTTCAAGTCCACTCAGAGTTACCTGGAAAGAAAGGCCCAGAGATCTACTTCTGAAAAATCAAGTCATGCAAAAATATTTACATAGTACAGTTCTACTCTAACATGCATGCTTTGAGTCAGAATTGATGTCTGGCAATGAGTTTATATGTTTTTAAGGTATGGTAAAAGAGGTTTTCAGTCCTAAATGAAAGATGTTAGTATTGCTAGAAAATCATAGAAACCTTTTTTAAACAAAAATGTTTAATTGTGAAGCTATTGTTTCTTAGCATGTTGTTGTTGTTAAATACCTTGGAGTAGGTTCTGACTCATAGACCCTGCACAGGTTTTCCAAGGCTGTAAATCTTTATGGGAGCGGAAAACCTCATCTTTCTCCCGCAGAACAGCAGGTAGTTTGAAACTGCTGACCTTGTGGTTGGCAGCCCGATTCTTAACCACTATGCTATCACAGTCCTTTTTTCTTAGCACAACCTCCTCCATTTAGGTCTGTGCACCATCTGAGGGTGGTACGTCCATCTCTCTAGCCTTTTCCCAAAGAATTCTGTGCTCTTTAGTTTACATAATTGAAATTTTGACAAGCTCAAGGGACTCAAATTGTGTTCCTTTTCAATACTGTTTGAGTTTGGGTAATAAAAAGAAAAGTCTGCATGTCAGGGGTTTAGGATGGATGGGGTAAGCTTCCCCCAAATTCTCATAGGGCAGCCTTTTCTACCCTCAAAGAATGAGCAGGTGCATTTTGATAGAAATAATTTCTCAACACAATTTTATTGGTCTTTTTCTGTTTTCTTAAACTTCTTCCTGAGCTCCTGTGATCATCCTGTGCCCTTCCAGGAAATCTATCAAGATTACCCCTTTGAAATTACAACACTGGCCATAACTTTCTGAACTGACCCCTCCTCCCAAAATCATCTTTGAGGTCATCCCGAATATCCTTAAAATATTTGATCCACAAGAGACCCATCTGTATAATGAGGGTTGGAAATCTAAAGGTGGACATTTTGTAGCAAGGAGGGGAGTGATTAACTTTTCAGTCTAGGAGCGGAGGGCCCTGGGACCATCAATGGAGAAGAGGGAAAGGGGCTGAGGACTGTGTATGTGTGTTGGGGGTGGGTGGGTGGAGCAGGCTTGCAGGTTACACCCTTTGGTTGGGTGAGGATGCATGGACGGGATGGTAATTATGGCAATGAAACAATGTATGATAGAATGGATATAAGACTAATGTTCTCCCATGTAGACTATCACACAATTCACAATAAAACATTAAAAAAATATATTTGATCCATCTAAAAATTGTTATGTGGGACAACATTCCTGTAAATTTGTTGCAAAGCTTCAATCCACTTTGGTTTTGTTTAAAATTTGATATTGACCCTGATCTCAAAGTAGGTTTTTTTTCCCATGGCACATAAAGTATCCTTTCCTGGTGTGGTATTGTAGGATAAGCACGAGACTGCTAACCTCAGCGTTGGTGGTTCAAACCCTTCAGATGCTCCTCGTAAACCCTATACAGGATCACTATGAGTCAGAGCTGACTCAATAGTACTTAACAGCAACAACAACAATAAGACTAAGGAATCCTGGTGTGACGCTGTAGGATAAACACTGGACTACTATTCAGAAAGGAGCTCTGGTAGCGTAGTGGTTACAAATCGGGCTGTGAACTTGCAAGGTCAACAGTTGTAAACTACCAGCTGTTCTGTGGGAGAAAGATGAGGCTTTCTGCTCCTGTAAAGATTTACAGCCTTGGAAACCCTGTACAGGGTCGCTATGAGTCGGAACCGACTCCACGGCACATAACAACAACAAAAACTATTCAGAGCGTTGAGGTTCAAACCCACCAGCTGCTCCTTGTAATCCCTACATAGGGGTGCCACGAGTACAAACCCACACAATGGTACTTAACAACAAGACTAAGATATGTGTATTACAGAAAGAACTTTCCTTCAGCCATGCACTGATTGCAGAGACAGGTTTAAACACATTTTGTTTGGAATAAGCTTGTGCATGCTTGAACTGTAACCTTAGTAGCAATATTTTTTACTTACACACATATATGTACACACACATTTATTAACATGGTTAAGTTTGAAAGATCAGGTCATTATGTGAAAATCAGCACTGTAAAAATGGAGGATGGCCATATTATCCCATAACTGCCAAATTACATCATTACATAACTCCCAGACCACTGAGAATCATGGCTCAGCGAAGTTGACACATAACCTAAACCATCACAAACAACCTTATTTATTTTGCACCTCAGCATTCAGTACTGCCAGACATACATCACTAATGTGCAGAATAGTTGGGTAGGAGATTTTTAACTGATTTTCACATAATGACCTGGTCTTTTAATAGTGTTCACATTATTTATGTACACTTAAAACATCAAAATAACCTGGTTGTTTAGCGTCTCCAAAATGTCTGTGAAAATGCTATTTTGAAAATAGGAGGAATCTATATTTTTGCCCTCCACTGTGTTACACTGAGGAGCATATTGCTGTTTAATGCTGAAAATAATTGATTTCAAGAATCAGATCACTAGAGATCAATGACCCCAGAGTACACAATTTCTCATCCTTTCTGGTGTCAGTGAGGGAAATCCGCAGTGTTGGGATAGGAGCCTTCTCATCCATCTGAGTAGCAACCTGCAGTGAGTCACCATAGAGTTTGTAGCTCCTGGCTGAATAGATTCCAAGGGTTGCCAAATCCTGTCTTGGCTCAATGAACAAGGGTATATATTGTCATAGTTATTGTAGAGTTAAGATTTATTTTTTTAATTCACACAGAAAAGAGGAAACAAATGTTCTGAGTGACCTCCAAAATAAAGAGTAATATCCCATACTTGCCTTTTCTCAACATGACTTCAAAAAATGGGTAGGACACTGTTCTCCCAGGACCATCACAAATGCATCTGCATTATTTAAGGAAGTCCCTAAAGGAAGAGTCCTGATTGTTCTGTCACTCTCCCTCTCTGCAACATCCCGTCTGACACAGGAAGATCAAATCTGTATTTCTATTGCTTACTTAGTAAGGTTCTAAAATTTGTTTCTTTTTCAACCTTACATACTGAGTAAATTGAGTAAACAAAACTTACAGTACTTGACTAGCCATGGCATAGGAACTAAATACATTTAAGAAAACCATGATTTCGAGAAATTGAGAAAAGATGGAGACTGAACTTTGAGAATGCCTCCCACAAGACAGTAATATCATCTACAATATCTAATATCCTTTAGATGGACATTTGCCACCCTTTTATGACTGAAGAAAACTTAGACTCAGTTTGTTATTATTATTCTATTTATTTGCTCTTTTACTCATTCATTTATTCAAAAAGCCTTTGTCAAGCACCTGGCTGCTGTCCTGGGACAATGGCAGTGAGGATCCAAAACACACTGTCCCCCAGAAGAGCCGCACCAAGGTTGTCATCAAGCAGTTAAGAAAGAGGCAAAAGTTACATATTAGAAAAGATAAGGTAGCTTAGAATGTAAAATTGATGGTAAAACACAAAAACTTGGCTTTCATATGTAGCGTTTTCTAAGTGTTAACTACAAAACACAGAAATGTAAAACTATGAACCTGGTAAGAATTTTATTCTTATAGTCAATTATTTTTTAAATGGTTGTTGTTGTTAGGTGCCATCGAGTTAGCACCTTCTCATAGCAACCCTATGCACAGCAGAATGAAACACTGCCTGATAAATACTAGGCCAACCTCACTACTGTTGCCACGCTTGAATCCATCGATGCTGCCACTTGGCCAGTCCATCTCGTTGGGGTATTGATCTTTTTCTCTAACCCTCAACCTTACCAAACATGATATCCTTCTCCAGCGACTGGTCCCTCCTGACAATATGTCCAAAGTATGAGAGACGAAGTTTGACCATCTTAGCCTCCAAGGAGCACTCTGGCTGCACTTCTTCCAAAACGAATCTATTGGTTCATTTGACAGCCAGCGTCACTTTCAATATTCTCTTCTAACAC
>NW_006408673.1:1696143-1724581 GCF_000296735.1 Chrysochloris asiatica | reverse complement strand
CTATGCTGGAGAACAAGTTTCAGTGAGTCTTCTGACATCCATTTTGACCTTTTCCTTCTTTCTTGTCTTCTCAATGAATTTTTCCTTTCTTCATGTCTGATGTTCTTGATGTCATCCCACAACTCTTCTGGTCTTCGGTCCTTAGTGTTTAATGTATCAAATCTGCTCTTCAGATGATTTCCAAATTCAGGTGGGATATATTCAAGGTCATATTTTGGCTCTTGTGGACTTGTTTTTATTTTATTCATCTTCATTTTGAATTTGCATATGAGTCATTGATGGTCTGTTCCACAGTCTGCCCCTTGCCTTGTTTTGGCTGATGATACGGAGCTTTTCCATTGTCTCTTTCTGCAGATGTAGTGGATTTGATTTCTGTGTATTCCATCTGGTGAGGTCCATGTGTATAGTCGTCTTTTATGCTATCTAAAGAAGTTATTTGAAATGAACAAATCATTGATTTTCCAGAATTCTATCATGCGTTCTCCAGCATCATTTCTATCACCAAGGCCATATTTTTCAACTATTGATCCTTTTTCCTTGCTCCCACCCTTTGCATTCCAATCACCAGTAATGATCAATACATCCTGATTGCATGTTTAATCGGTTTCAGATCTGAAGAAGTTGGTAGAGTTCTTCTATTTTATCCTCACTGGCTTTAGTGGTTGATGCATAAATTTGAATAATAGTGGTATTAACTGGGCTTCCCTGTTGTTGTTGTTGTTGTTGTTAAGTGCCATCGAGTCGGGTCCGACCCATAGCGACTCTGTACAGGGTTTCCAAGGGTGTAAATGTAGGAGCATGGATATTATCCTATCACAGACAGCCTTGTACCTCATGACTAATCTGGATATGTTCTTTTTGACAATGAATGCATCACCATTCCTCTTCAATTTGTCGTTCCCGGCATAGTAAACCATGTGGTCATCAGATTCAAAATGGCCAATACCAGTCCATTTCAGCTCACTAGTGCCTAAGATATCAATGTTTATGCATTCCATTTCATTTTTGACAACTTCCAATTTTCCCAGATTCATACTTCGTACATTCCATATTCCGATTTTCAGTGGATGTTTATGTCGGGGTCTGACCTCGACATAGTTGTTTTGTTCACGAGTGTTTGGTTCACGAGGAGGGGAGATCCAGCGGCGATAGGGATAGCAAAAGAATACACAGACAGAAGAAGGGAGACAATGAGGCACCCCAAAGCCAGGGTGGATGCATCACTGGTGGGCAGGCTTGGGAGTACAGGCATCGTGGCCTCTGCAGGCAGCAACTCACTGCCCTGCAATCTTTACTGCATGCCTTCCAACCAGTAATGCACCGCAATTTTTATTCCATGCCTCCCAACCAGCAATGCACTGCAATCGTTACTCCATGCCTTCCAACCAGTAATGCACTCCTGGGGAGGCCCGGGCCTCTGCTTTATTTAGGGGAAGAGTTTCACACCAAACTGGGAGGGACTTAGGCAAGGTACAGCTAACATCAGTACTTTTCCAGACATTCAGGTAACTTTACTTCATACTTCACTGGTTCGAATCCCAGGCCAGCAACTTGGATTCTCAGGCCCAATTAACATATCTATAGCCCCTGAGGTCAGTTGGGGGAAGGTGAGAGTTCTGCAGGAGAATCCCAGGTGAATGGGCTGCACCTGGAAAAGGGATTAGGGAGGATGGGTTCTTTGTCTATAGAACAAAGAACCGAGAAGTAGCTAAGATATTTTTAGTTAATCCTTTTGGAGAAAGGCTTGACCTTGCAACCTTTAGTCTCGGCTTTAGGAAAATACCACATTTATTTGTGGATTTTCAAAGGCTCCGTGTATTAATTTAATATATATAACTGAATATTAAAATGAAAGCAGTTTGCCATTAACTGCCAGTGGCCTCATTTGTTACACTCGACCCTAGAGGGCCTCGAACCTCTGACCAGTCTTACACGGTCTGCAACATGTTTACAGGTGTTTCTCTTCATTTTGAGTTGTGCCCCATCAGCAAATGAAGGTCCTGGGGGCTTTTCTTTCATGGGCTTTACTTCTTTCACATCATCATGGTCAACTCTACTTTGAGGAGGCAGCTCTTCCCCAGTCACATTTAGAGTGTCTTCCAACCTGAGGGGCTCATTTTCTGGCACTATGTCTGACAGTGTTTGTCTGGTATTCATAAGGTTTTCAATGACTAAAGATTTGAAAGTAGTTCATTACTCTTTCTTCTTAGTCTTTCTTCATCTGAAGCTCATCTTAAACCTGTGCACCATGGGTGACCCTGCTGGTATTTAAAATCCCAGTGGCATAGCTTTCAGAATCACAGCAACTCACAAGCCAGTACAGTATGACAAACTGACAGACGAGTGGTGGTTTATAAAATTATGTACCTACCAAAACTGGTGTGACGTTGTGGTTAATTCACTGCAAAGTCAGAGTGAATTGCAAGGTTGGCAGTTCAAGCTCACCAGCGGTCCCTCGGAAATCCTATGTGAGATCGCTATGACTTGAAGGCACTTAACAACAACAAAGTTTGATTTAGGAATGTGGTGGCTTTGTAGCATAGGCACTGGAATGCTAACCATGCTGTCAATGGTAGGAGCCCACCACTTGCTTCGCAGGAAAAAGATGATGCTTTCTGCCCCCATAAACATTGACAGCTTCCGAAACCTTATATAGAATTGCTTTGAGTTGAAACAGACTTCATAACAACAGTAGCACTTGATAACAACAGGACTTGTTTTAGGTACTTTGGCTTTCAGAGATGTGTACAATATAATTTCCTTCTCTCAAGATGAGGAAAATAAAATACGAAAACAATAAAAGGTATTTTGTGTATCAAGTATAAGGCTATTAAATTCTTCTCAGCAAACATTAATTGAACTAGTAAAGCATTTAAGACAGATGAGTGACAGGTACCAGCCGCCAAGCGAGATGAGAATGTGTTCTGTTGATGAAGAGAACCATCAAAAGCTTGTATGCACAGGAGAGAACAGTTACATTTGCCTGTTAGCAATTTTACTATGGCGGCTGCCTTAAATGATTGGAGGGTGTCAGTTAGACTATGCCAGTATTCTGAAAAAATACTTTGGACTAAACCAAGGTATAATTTAGAAACTGAGATTAAGAAACCAAAAACAGCATTTTAGAGATGTTTCTCTGAGTTTTTCCCATTTCTGTATTAGTAGCTGCTTTTGGTGATGTTTGAAAAGTTAAGGAAATGTGTAGTTTGTCCCTTCTATCCAGATACGTATCAATTACAACTCGCATTCATATGTTATATGAAGAATATTCCAATTAGTTCAATATCACAACCTGAAATTTGGAAATCCCCTTACCCAGTAATGAAAAATCAGTGCACAGATAACCATTTCCAATGTGTCCGTATGCAGTGGTATTATCTTCAGGCTCAGAGCAGTTACTCTTCTGCACTTCTGTATTTCCAGCAGTTTGATCTTGTACAGCCTCAGTATTCTCACCTATAAAATGGGGATCATGCCTGGTATCACAGCCTGTTGAGTCATGAACGTTTAAATAAAATCATGAATGTTAACGCACCTAGCACAGTACTAGTTCATATGCTAAGCGATAAGTAAACATTTATTGTTTTTATTTATAAGAAGGCACTTGTCTTTCAGGAACGAAAACTGTGTTGTAATGTGGAGCCTCTTGGTTTATTTTGCCATTTGCATAATAGGGCCCTTGCTTGTAAATTTCCTCAGTTTTATGTTTATGTATCTTTTCTTTCTTCCTCCAAATGTTTTCCCTGTGCCTCCCTCATAACATGGCCTTGGGAACAGTATACTAGAGCGTTATTTGATACCAACAATATACACCATAAGCACATATTTTACACTTTTCTGGGGACTCAGAAGTTTAGCAGATAATGAAAAATTGTCTAATGGGAACTGGAAATGGTGAAATTAACTAGGATATTGCTTACCATGCTTATCATGCTTAACAACGAAAACCAAATGTCTTGTAAACATGAAAGAAAGTGGCCATTATGCACTCGCTTCTCTAGCATCCACCAGAGCCTTCACTGAGGGGAACGTTTCTCATTAGAAAGGTTTGTTTGACTCTCAGGTCAAGAAACATCTATGTAGCCTTTCATTCATTGCTTTTGTAGGAATCCTATGGGGCTATCCTAAAAAGATGATAGGCATTCACCATGTGCTCTTTTCTAACTACAGTTTCTCCTTTTTTTATATTGTTTTTAGCTGACCTAACCATCATTTCCAGTAGGCAAATTTGGGTAGCTGTCCCTGGAAAATTACAGTATCTCAGAGTTTGGTACAGGAGAGACATCATGGAACCAGAGGGGAAAAAAACCCACAAAATGTATAAAGGCAGCTAAATAACTTTTATCAGTGAAAATGAGGGCCTCTTGTGAGACAGAGTGTTTTTAATACCAGAAACATAAGCGCTTATTTAACATAGTATGTAATGGAATATTCTCCACCAAAAGGTAGCCCAGTCTGAAGCCATTCTTTCATCTATGTCAGCGTACAGGTTAATGGTAAAGGAAGCATCTTTGGGCCTTTTAAAGTTACTGCCATTTATTTGAAACAGACGAGTAAATTAATTTAGCACATGGTCAGGTATTCTATTTTCTTTCTGGAGCTATTTTTCTTCTGGTTAATAATACTGCTTTTGAATACAATAAAATTACAGTAACCCAGGGCTTGAAAATGGTTGGTAAAACTGAAGGAAGAAGAATGGAAAAGTCATTCTAGTAATTACAATAGATAAGAACAAAATCTCTACTTTAAAATAAGTAAGTCTTCTGGATCATTGTATATTAGAAGCAGCCATTTAGAGGATGAGGACAGAGAGAAAGTGGTAGGGTAGGACATTAAAACCTTTACAAGTAGATACTGTCATTTGTTATCCAGGCAAATGACCCTATAAACCTCATTAGCCCCTGACGGCATGCATCATTGCCGTTTACAACTAAGTACCGAAATTAGAGTTCATAATGATGACCTTGGGTAGATATAATTATGTGTAGTGCTGTGGTTTTAATGTGGTGGACTGCAAAATTTGTTTTAACCATAAGGTCAGTGGTTCAAGCTCACCAGCTGCACCTCGGAAATTGTGTATAGCGTTGCTATGTGTCAGAACCAACTCAACAGCACTTAACAACAACATACAAGAAAACTAGGAAAAGTAAGAAATTTCTTTTTGGTTAGAATAGAAGTTAGGTTCTAGACAGAAATGAATTTCTTGAATTTGGAAGTTTTCTTTAATTCATTTAATATTTTCTTAGCGGCTCTTATGTTCCAGGCATTTTTCAAGTGCAAGGTATATAAACAAAGATACAATCCCTGTCCTCTTGAGTGTTTCCCTGCTTAAGTTAACACTTAAGCACTTGACTGCTAGCCAATAAAATAGGTTCTCAGTTCAAATCCACCCTAGTGCTCTACCTTAAAAGGTCACAGCCTTCAAAACCTTATGACGCTATTCTACTCTGTACACATAGGGCCGCCCTGAATTGGAATTGACTATGGTGACTAAAAAACAACAACAGGTGAATTCGATATAAATTTAGTAGTGTAAATTACCACTAAAGTAGGGTCCTGGGGTCACAGTGATTAAAGTGCTCAGATGATAGCCAAAAGATTGGCAGTTTGAACACACCAACTGCTCCACAGGAAAAAAAGATGTTTCCATCAGCTTCTATGAAGATTTACAGCCTAGGAAGTCCAATGGGACAGTTCTAGTCTGTCCTACAAGGTTGCTGTGAGACAGAATTGACTCAGAGGTAATGGGATTGGTAGGATGAATCCTGGTGTGGCCTTGTAGGATCAACACTGGACTGCTTAACCACAAGGTTCGTGATTCAAACCCAGTAACCCCTCCTTGGAAATGCTCTAGAAGGGTCGCTGTGAGTCAGAACTAACTCACCAACACTTAACAACAACACAACAACTCTGGAACCAGTTGGCAAGTGGATGTCCAGACGAGTGATTTAGATTACCCAAGTGGAGTGTGGCTGGAGGCCTGGCTACTCTGTGGAGAAAGAGGAAACTCACTGAGCCTTGTCTACTCACTTCTCTCGGAAATTCCCCCTTGACAGAGTGGAGAAAGAAAAACACAAGGAGTGGGAATTAATGTAAAGACTTGGAATATGGAGCAACTACTGTTGTTAAGTTCTTTTGAGTCGGTTTTGACTCATAGCGACTCTGTATAGGGTTTTCAAGGAACTGCTGGTGGGTTTGAACTGCTGACCTTGTTGATTTGAGGCTCTTAGAAACAATAGTCTGGGATTTGTTAGTCTGTGTTTGACTTGATTTTTTTCATCTGTAAAATAGGTCTAATCAAAGTAATGTAACTCAAGAGTTTGTTTTGAGCATCCAGTGAGTTGATCAGTGTAAAGGGCTTAATGATGCAGTTACAATTGTAAGCATTGTAACCCATTGCTGCTGATTTGGTTATTATTTATCATTGTTACTTGAAAAAGTAGTTATTTCTATGTAAAGCCACTAGACTGTAAGTCCAGTGAGGCCAGGGACTTAGTTTTATACACAGCTTGTACCCTCATTGGAGTTTAAAAGTAGGTTCTCAGTAAATATTTGTAGACTAAATGTCTTGGGAAAGTAAGAGGGAGCATGTACAAATATTAAATTTCTTTACAATATGTTGATTTTCATCTGGTGGATTTGGAGTAGTCTCCATATCTTAGAAGAACAAGGACTGATAATTTTGAGACTGAAATGAAAAAATGGAAATGAATCACAGGTGTATATGTAACATATGTATGTAACCATATTATGTACATAATCATGTTATTGTTGCTGTGAAGTACCGTTCAGTCGGTTCCTATCCATAGTGATGTAAGGGTTTCCAAGGAGCAGCTGATTAGCTTGAACCACCAACTTTGTGGTTCAAACTAACTTTGCAGTACAGTACTTTAACCCACAGCACCACACCCAGGACTCCATACATAACCATGTTGTTGTTATGTGCCGTAGAGTCGGTTCCAACTCATAGCGACCCTGTACAGGGTTTCCAAGGCTCTAAATCTTTACGAGAGCAGAAAGCCTCATCTTTCTCCTGTGGAACAGCTGGTAGTTTCCAACTGCTAACCCTGAGGTTAGCAGCCAAATTCATAACCACTAAGCTACCAGAGCTCCTTATACATAACCATAGATGTATAGAATTTAAGAAATGTCAAGAGATGATCTAAAACAACAACTCTTATAGTAGTAATCAAGCGCAACCCAATAGAGGCAATGGCTGAAAGGAGTTGTAGTTTGTCAACAAAGTGTACTTTTTTCCGCCTTTATTCTTTTTACTTGTTTTTAATCCTCATATGTTGTTGTTGAGTGCCTTTGAGTTGGTTCCGACTTAGAGCAACTCTGTCTGTATAGGGTTTCCGAGGGACTGCTGTGTGGGTTTGAATCGCCAGCCTTGTGGTTAGAAGACCTATCCTGCAGTGGCACACTACACTGTTTCAATCCTGATAGCTATTAGGAATTTTTAATTACATTAAAGGAACATTTAGGATGGTGCTGAGAATCAATAGGTTGATAAAAGAAAAAAGGGTAAGAAACTCAGATTTAAAATAATTGGCTGATTGGAAAACAGTGCAGTAAGAATTGGAGGTTTGTGGCGAAGATATATATATATGTAAAACATTCAGTAAAATGAATGATAAATTATGGTCTTTCAGAATTTGCCATTTAAAAGCCATTGATTTCTGTCCTATATCCTATTGTGAATCTATTTTTCTATCCTCCTTATTTGACCTCACAGAAGATTTTTGGCCCATCTCCCTGGTGCTCATAGTCTGTGCTTTTCTTGTTTTCTGTACCACAGTATCCAGATTGACCTCCTTACTCCATCCACACTTTAGCTCCTTCTCCTCTTACCCACTCCAGATGTACTTCACCCGTGTCTTTATCAGGGACCCAGCCCTCATGAGTGCTCTTTTTTACTTTTCCACACTCCAGTCACAGTCTATGTCAGGTGAATTCAAAAAGTTCATAGAAAATTACCATTATTTTTTATTGCATTTTTCTTTTACATTATTACATGACCCTTTTGACGTCCTCTTGTGTTAATGCTTTCCTCTAGAAATGAATGCGAGTAATTTCAAATTTTTTTAGCAGTCATGTTGTAAAAATACAAAAAGTTCAGTAGAAATTAATTTTAATAATATATTCACCTTACCCTAATTATTAAAAAGACATCAGTTCTAGAAAAGACAGTTCAAGTTTCTTCTGAACACACTAGTGTGCACTGTCCCTGGCTTCTTTCCTAAAGCCTCCTTAGGACCTTCCTGTAAATGCAACGCTTTATGCTGCTTTTCCTTTTACTTGAGGTAAAACTTCTGTGACTTTCTTACAAGATCTTTATAAACATAATTTTTTTGAATTCTGAATAATTATCAAGTAAACAGACCATGACAAAAATACCATTTCAATTTGTAATCAATATAAAATTATTCATGAGCTCTTATGTTAGTTTTTTCATATGATCTTTTCGATCTAGTATGCATTTTATACTTTAAACACTCATTTTGTACTAACTTCTCCATAGCCACATGTGGCTAGTGGCTACATTATGAGACTTCATAGGTCTGTGTGTTCACCTTGAACGCACAACATTCACCAAACTCTAAACTCATGATCCACTTGCCTAGAAAACACCTCAGGTTCTGCCTGTTGAAACACATCATCGTCCCCTCTCTATGCATCCTTTTCTACCTTCAGTGTTCACATCCCAAGACGATGATGATGTTGTTTGTTGTTAGGTGCTGTTGAGCTGGGTCCAATTCATAGCAACCTTATGCACAATGGAGCAAAACACTGGCCGGTCCCTCACCACCCGCACAATCATTGTTAAGCTTGAACCCATTGCTGCTGAACTCTGTCTCAACGGAATCTTCCACTTCTTTACTGACTCTCCACTTTACCAAGCAGGATGTCCTTTTCCAGAGAGTGGTCCCTCCTGATAATATATTCACAGTATGAGAGACAGTTTGGCTTCTAAGGAGCATCGTGGGTGTATTTCTTCCAACAAATTTGTTTGTTCTTCTGGCAGTCCGTGGTACCTTTAATATTCTTCTCAAACACCACTTAAATGCATCAATTCTTCTCTAGTCTTCCTTATTCATTGTCCAACTTTCACATGCTTAGGAGGCTATTAAAAATATCATGGGTTGGATCACGTACACCTTGGTTCTCAAACTGACATTTTCTTCTTGAGGATATTTTATCAAACTGCCCATGCCAGAATCCTTTGTTTTTGGCTCACACGTTCAATCCTGTCACGTGTGATTTGTTACTTTACTTTCCATTTTCATTGAAGGTTAACAACGTCATTTCCTGTCTGAGTTATGGAGATAGCCTACTATCTGATCTTGCAGCCTCCATTAGTTTCCACTTCCTGCACAATGTTAATAGACCCCCTACAGTTGAAGATAGTTTCTACTGCCCTTAGGGTAAAATTCAAACATGCCCTCAAGGGCTCATCAAGCTGACTTCCCTGTCTCCTTTAGCAGGCTTCATCCGGTCCTCCCTGCAGTCTAGCCATCCTTTTACTTGTTGTGCTAACTTTTCTGCTTGGAACACTATCCCATCTCCTCTTGCAACTAACTCCAGTTTGCCACTCAAGTGGTTTTCATAGTGAAGCGCTCTTTCACTGCCCCATCTTGTTTGTGACTCCTTGTTCTAATTGGACTGTAAGCTCCAGGAAGGCAGGGACTATGCCTGTCCTCTGTTCTGCTATATGTAATGAGTATGTATTCATTTCATGAATATTTAGGAAGATGAATGAATGAGTAGATCCATGAAGACTTGTTTTTCTTATGAGCTAACCATTATTAAAAAGCTTTTTCATTACATAGAGAGATAATCTACTTTACATAAAGAAAGTTGCTTGTTAACTTTAAAGCATTATTAATCCCCACCACTCACTCCCACCAAATCATTAGAAATGATATTCTTCTAAATACTCTGTTTTGAGTTGAATTTAGTTAATATCTGCATCATGAATTTCATATTCTGTTGAAAAAGAAAACAACGTATATGAGTATATATTCATTTTTTTTTTTTTTTTTTTGCCAATTAGTCTACAGTGGAAAGAAATAAAATACATGTCTATTCATTTTCTGTTTTGTTTACATGACTTTGTGTATGTATACATTCATATGCCCATGTGCGTGTGTTATGTATTGTCTGTCTCTCTCTGGGGGGGAAAAAGTGATCTTTCTAACTATAAAGCATTCTGTGTTTTCCATTAGGTCTCATTTGCTACACATTTCTGCTTTTAAATTACTTCTGAACCACAGAATCTGGCAGGCCTTGTTGGAAGGCATTTCAGGATAACTACTCTATCTGGAATCCAGCCATTTACAGTATTTGAAGGCAAAGAACAAAGCAAAGCAAATTGAGATTATTTTACTGAATGTTTAAAAGTTTTGGAAAGAACAATTAAAACTAAAAAGAAACGCCTTCATCGGTGCATGCTTTGAAAATACAAGTTTTCGCAGTCTTTAATTTTCTGCATCTGAAAACAGACTTTATTTGTTTGTCTTTAATCCTTTGCTAATCAGTGGAAAGTAAACAGGGTTGCTAATCCTGTATGGATTTGGAATTATGTTAAAAGGAACCAGATATCATAATGGGTTAATCTTTCTTTATACTTTTCGATTCTGATTCAAATCCGGCAGAGACACACATCTTGATCATGCATATTATCTCAGCTCTTCCTCAAGAGAATCTGAATTTTATAATCCAGTTTTTCAAATGTCTAAAACTTCTTAATAATGTTTAGCATGTTGAGCAATACTGGCAATGTTGATGTTGGAATAATAATGAAGAAACAGTGGAAAAAACACAGACTTTGGAGTTAGACCAATGTAGACTCAAATGCTGGCTGGCCACTTTTTGCTCTTGCTAATACTGGTTGTTGTTGTTAAGTGCCATCAGGTTGAGTTGATTCCAACTCTTAGCCACCCTGTATAGGGTTTTCAGGGCTTTAAATTTTTGCGGGAGCAGAAAGTCTCATCTGTGTCTTGGGGAATGAGCGGCTAGTGTGTTCTAACCGTTGAACTTGTGGTTTTCAGTCCAGTGCTTATGGAACCACTGCTAGCAAAAGCAAAAAGTGGCCAGATAGGATTTGAATCTTACTTTTTCCAATTGAACTACCTTTATGTTACAGGGTTTGATTTCTTAAGTTATGTGATTTTTAAAATTCCATGATTTCATTGTATTATAACTAATTGTAATGATATTTTTTATTGATATTGCACATGATAAAAATACACTAAGATTATCTGCCAACACAACTTTCACATTTACCAACCAATGCCTTTAGTTACATTTTTCATATTGTGCCTCCCTTATTACTGTCCTCATCCAAAACATTCCACCACCAATTATGTAAACTCAATGCCTTCCCACCAAAAAAAAAAGTGTTTTAAAACCCCATCTCCTCCTTGCTGCATCTCTCTCATCCCTATCTCATCTCTTCATTATTATAATGAGTAATCTTTGTTTTTTGTATATTTGCCTAGCTCCTGTTAATGAGGACTTAATGTTTATCCTTTTGTGGCTGACTAAATTTGCTCAGCATGATGTTTTCAGGGTTCATCCATGTTGTAGCATGTATGAAGACTTCCTTTCTGTTGATGGTTGTCTGTATTTCATTGCCTGTACATACCACATTTTGTTTATCCATTGATCTGTTGATAGACATTTTGGTTCCCACCTTTTGGATATTGTGAAATGTGCTGTGGTAAACATTGGTGCATAGGTTTCTGTTTGGCAGTCTGCCTTCACTTCTTCTGGGTATATACCTAAGTTTGGGATTACTGGGTTACACAGGCAATTGTATGTTTGATGTTTTGAGGATCATCAACTTTCCTCCCAGAGGCTGTACACTTCACATTCCCACTAGCTATGGATGAGGGTTTCATTTTACCTACAGCTTCTCCAGAACTTGTTTTCTTTTTAATCATTGCTATTCGTGTATATGTGTGTGTGTGTGTGTGTGTGTGTGTGTTGATATCACATTCTGGTTTTGATTTGCGTTTTCCTAGTGGCTGATTATGTTGGATAACTTTTCATGTGCTTGTTAACCATTTGAATAACCGCTTTGTTCAGGTCCTTTGTCCATTTTGTTATTGGGTTGCCTTTTTATTTGTTCTAATAATATTTTAATTTAACTGAATATACAGAATGAATTTGAATAGTCTCAGGAAATTTTAAAAACTATAATTATTAATAATTCTGAAGGTACAAATTTGCAAATAGCCACTGCTGTTACCTTTAACATGTTTTGTGTTTCTTTTTGTGACTCCTAGCAACTCTGGATAGGGTTTCCAAGGAATGGCTGGTAGGTTTGAACCACCAACCTGTGGTTAGCAGTCCAGCGTTTATCCTATAACACCACACCAGAACTCCAAAATAATTATCATGGTGGTGATGGTGGTGTGCTGTGGAGTCAGTTCTGACTCAGAGACCTTGCCTCGGGTTTCTGAGGCTGTAAATCTTTACGGGAGCAGAAAGTTTCAACTTTTTCCCGTGGGGAATGGCTGGTAGTTTCGAATTGTTGACCTGGAGGTTAGCAGCCTGACTTGTAGCCACTGCGCTATCAGAGCTCCTTAAATAATAATAATATTTTAATTTAGCTGCATATACAAAATCAATGGAAAACTTCTGAGAAAGTTTAAACTATAATGATTAATATTTCTGAAGATCCAAATCTGTAAATAGCCACTTCTGTTTCCTTAAGAGCAAAATTGAGTTTAAGTTTTTTTCTTAATAGGTATGAAGGCAATGTTAGCACCAGGAATAAGTAGTTTTGCATAGTTTTAAATAAAACTTTGGGCCTGTTGTCCTTTCCTTAGATCTAGCTTATGCCTCAATTGATAAATAACTTATAATTATTATTAAGAATTGTCACCTTTAGTTCTGCTTATCATCCTTGGGATTCAGTAAACCGTAAGTCATGCGGTCAGCCTATTAAAGGCTCTGTACTTGAACTCTGTGCCACTCTGCCACCTATCTTTCCATGTTGTTGTTAAGTTTTGTTGAGTCGGCTCTGACCCATAGGGACCCCGTATAGGGTTTGCAAGGAACACCTGGTGAACTTGAACTGCAAACCTTGCAATTCATTAAGCCACAGTGCCATACCAGGACTCTGTAGAGTAGTCTTAATTTAACCTGCAAATCTGAATTACATATCTTAAAAGAAGAGACCAGTACTCTATTGGAGCCCTGGTGTGTGGTGCTATGGCTAATGTGCTGGACCGCAAAGTCGGTTTGAACTGCAAGGTTGGCGGTTCAAGCTCACCACTCGCTTCTTGGAAACCATATACAACGTCGCTATGGGTTGGAATCAACTCAACAGCACTTAACAACAAAGGTATGGTCCTCAATTGCTGAATTTTCTCTCTCCTTTGCTATTTCTGGGGAGTGTACATTTGTGTCTGCATAGGTGTATGTAAAAGAGTTCTGGTGGCACAGAGGTTAAGCATTCGGTGCTAACTGAATAATCAGAGGTTCGAACCCACTAGCTGTTCCATCGGAGAAAAGACATGTTGATCTGCTTCCCTAGATTATAGCTTAGAAACTCTCTGAGGCCGTTAGTTCTACATTGTCTTATAGTTTGTTCTACTTTGTCAGCTATGAGTTGGAATCTACTCAGCAGCAACGGGGGTGTGCTCTCTAATCTGACTTCAGTTTTTCTACATATCTTTAAAGAGATGGGGGTGGGGATGCAGGTAGGTATTTCTCATTGATTGGCAATTGTAGTCCTAGTTTCTAGAAATTTAGGTTGGAATTATGTCTAAATCTCATGAGAAATCTGGACGTCATTCTACCCTATCTCAAAACTTGAGGATTGAAAAGAACTAACCTAGTAAAATCTTAGTGATCAAAAAACATTCCCTTCAGGGTGAGGGAGGGGAGAGGGAGCAAGGCAACCAGTATTCTAATCTCTTTCTCACTCAGTCCCAATAGATGTCTGCTGTTGCTTGGGTCATTGTATCAGTGATACAGCCTGATACTTTTTGCTGAAATAAAAGTTTTAAGTCTTCTTTTTATTTAGTTAGTTCCCTTTCAATGGAACAGAAACTGACAGGCACAGTAATTAAACTTGAGATAAAATAATAGGGTCTTGGGGGATGGGTGAGTTGGTATATGGTAGAGCCCTGAGGGTAAAATGGTTCAGTACTGGGTTGTTGACCAAAACGTTGTCTATTTGAAGCCATTGAGCAGAGCCCTGGTGTGGCACTGTAAGATAAGCATTGCACTGTTAACCACAAAGTCTTTGGTTCAAACCCACCAGCCACCCCTGGAAACCCTATATAAATAAGGTCATTAGGCAATAGACCAACACCACCACTTTGCTAGACAGACTTATCAATCTGCTTCTGTAAAGATTTGTTGTTAAGTGCTGTCAAGTCAGTTCTGACTCATAGCAACCCTATCTAGGGTTACCAAGGAGTGGTTGGTAGATTTGAATCACCAACCTTGCAGTTAAAACCAATCTTGCGGTCTAGTGTTTATCCTATACCAGAAAACTCCATGGGGAATCTCTACCCCATGGTAGAAGTTGGGGTGATTGTGAGTTGAAATTGACTTGACATCACCTCACAACAATAGAGTGTCTCTGCTGCCAGAGTCTTGCACCTGTTCATAGTGTTGTTATTGCTGATAAGTACCAACGAGTAGGTTCTGACTCACAGCAACCCTGTATAGGGGTTCCAAGGAGTGAGTAATGGTTTTGAACCACTAACCTTGTGGTTAGCAGTCGAGTGCTTATTGTACAGCGCCACACCAGGACTCTCTCTGCTTTCCAGTCTTCGGTGTATGGACTGTTTGTTGTTCTTTCTGAAGCTTGATTAGAGAAAAGATGCCATGATATTAGATTTAAAAATTACCATGGAGTCAGATGAAGCCCATTCTGTACCCAGCTACCATATTAATCTTCCTAGTGTTTATATTTCTCTTTCTAAGAATGGGCTGAACATCTGCCCTTGTCTTTAATGAACCAAAGAAAGATTACTTTATATCTGAAGTAGTTGCATTAGTAATAAATTCATTCTAGTTACTTTGAAGTTGTTCATACCCTATAAGAGACGCCAATTAACCTTATAGCTAAAGTAATTTACAGTAAAAATGCAGACAACAGTGACCAAAATAGTGTTTCTGTGAACATCTTACTGTTAGTCTTTAAAAGGGTGAGATTTAGAAATAAAGTTTTTCACAGTTCTTTAATGCTACAGCATGATAATTGTATGTGTGAATAATAAAGGCATAGCAGGGGATTAGAAGTTTTAGTCACTGCTAATAGCAGTTTTAAAAAAATCCCACAGCAGGTTCAGATATGTGGGCAAGGATTAGAGTGAAAGCATGGCTTAACTCATAAGGGGCTTATTAGGGATCAGCAAACCCAGGGCCTCATGAGATCTGAAATACAGGTGTATTCTCAGAGTCCTTTTGCTTTGTGCCGCTTGATACGCATCATAGTTCATGTGTGCAGTGCTCTCATGGAGAAGTGTGTGCTGCACTTTTAAATGTTCAGTCATCTGCTAGATGGTGTTTTTAAGTAGCCATGATATTAAAGAAATACTAGCGTGGATTTCCTCAGTCTTTTTCTCTTTGTTCCTCAGAAACGTGCTCTCAGTTTCCTCATTTGAACTTATTCTTCTTTATTGCTCTCCATGACTCCTAATACATGTCATGACTCTTGAGAAGTTTTTATTTGGCATATACCATAATCTTTGTTCTTGTGCTCCAAAAGGCCAAAAGCCAGGCTTGTTCTAAATGGCGTAGTAAAATGCAAGCTGCTCTCACCTTAATGTCTAAATTCCTTGAAATCAAAATCTTTGGAGTCAAAACAAAACTTTAAGCAACACCTCTAGCTAGTATTGAGTTGTTGTTGTTATGTGCCTTGGAGTAGGTTCTGACTCAAAGAAACTCTACATAGAGTTTCTAAGGTTGTAAATCTTTATGGGAGCAGAAAGCCGCATTTCCCCCCCACGGAACAACTGGTAGTTTCGAACTGCTGACCCTGAGGTTAGCAGCCCGATTCGTAACCACTACGCTACCAGAGCTCCTAGTGAGGACTTAATTTATAACATTTCAAGGTTCATCTTAAAAGGCTTCACTTGCTTAAAATGTTCGGTTGCTGTAGTATTCTCCAGTCATGGGAAGAAATAGCTGCACCGTGTGATAACAACAAGTAAGCGCAGCATCAGTTCCTCAGTGCTAACTTGGCTAGAGGATGCAGCAGAACAAAGCCAAGCCCAAGGGTATCTGATTGCTACCGTACTTTGTGGAGCAGAGCTGCATTAAGCTGCAGGTTAATTGCAGCCCCTGACTTTCTTGACACTGCTTGCTAAGAGTGGACAGACAATACCTCCTGCTTTCATCAGAATGTGCCACCAACAATGACAGGATCAGTATGAAGATCTGGCCTATCTACAGAAATGGTTTGATCATAGCAACTAGGCAAACTTTAATTAAGTGACTGCTTAAGAACAAAACAACAAAATGAGCCCATCATCTAGTTGATACTGATTCATACTGATCCTGTAAGACAGAGAGGGTGGTGGTGGTGTGCCGTGGAGTCTGTTCTGACCCTGCATTGGGTTTCTGAGGCTGTTCGTCTTTACAGGAGCAGAAAGCATCATCTTTCTCCCATGGAACTGCTTGTAGTTTTGAACTACTGGCCTGAAATTAGCAGCCAAACTCATAACCACTATGCTGCCAGATCTCCTTGTAAGACAGAGTAGCACTGCCCTATTGTGTTTCCAAGGCTGTAAATCTTTACAGAAATAGAACACATTGTCACCCGTGGAGAAGCTAGTTGGGTAAAATCCCTGATCTTTCAGTTAGCAGCCAAGTGCTTACCCAGTGCAACACCAGGGCTCCATTACTTCTTTGGGAACAAAAATTGTTTTCTTCTATTTATCGATAGCTAAAAAATTCTTAACGAAAAAATACCAGAGAGTTTGTTTTCTGAAGTAATTTGTAATCTGCAGTCACAATTCTCAGCACAAAAACAACTCTTTATCTTTACCATTAGGAACTCTTAAGTTTTCAAATCTAATTTTCTGGATAGCTTTGGAGAAAAGCACAGACTGATTTCAGGGTTTAAAGCACATTAGAAATATAGTCCAAACCTAAAAGAAAACTCATCCCTCCTGATTGTCCGGAGGAAACAATCGTTGGAGAAGGATGTCATGCTGGGTAGGGTGGAGGGTCAGAGAAAAAGAGGAAGACCCCTAACGAGATGGATCAGCCAGGTGGCATCATTGATGGACTAAAGTGTGGCAGCGGTAGTGAGGTTGGCCCAGGATCGAACACTGTTTCGTTCTGCTGTGCATGGGGTCGCTATGAGTCGGTTCTGACTCGATGGCACCTGACAACAACAACAAAAGAAAACTCAAGTAGGAATAGTTTTGATCAAGCATTTATAATGGTCCAGAGCCTTACACATAATACGTTTTGTATAAGTGTTTGGTGAAGTAAATAACTTACTGCAATGTATTGCTGACAATCATATACCTCTGTCTGAGAAACTATAGTTATGATTTTATGTGTATGGATGTGTTGTATATTATTCATTTACTAATTTGAACTGTCATTCTGTATAAGGAAGCGAATAGGACTTGTTGGTGAGGTGCCGTACAATCCTCTGAGCTCTGTGGGTCATAGACAAGGTGACCCTTCACCAAAGATTCAGATCTGATGTTGAACTCCTAGTGGCTGTCACACTGAGTTTTTTCATCATCCAGTCTAATTGGTACTAAGGGGGCTGTCTTTAGTACTCCTCTTCCATTCTGATCGCAAAACATGTAAAACCAGAGTAAGAAAAGTTAGAAGAATACATCAAGGGCTTCCATACAAATGAAAAACATGAATTTGTAAACAGGTACAATTGAAAGGGATCTAGTTTACAGATCCTGGTATAGCACTGTGGGTTAATGTGCTGGACTGCAGTGTTGGCTTGAACCACAAGGTTGGTGGCTCAAGTTTACCAGCTGTTCCTCGGAAACCCTATACAGGGTCACTATGGGTCAGAACTGACTTGATGGCACACAACAACAAATACATTAACGTGAGGATGAGTCAAAATTTATCTGCACTTTGGCTGTAGAATTTTATTGTAATCTGCTTTTAGAAAATACAGATGCATTATTTTTTGACTCTTCAATGCGCCTTTGTCTATCTGTCAACAAGCTTTTGTATTAAAACATGTTTTAGGCTGAGCTGTGAGTCAGGAACACACCACTGTCTTTACTTTTCATTAGAGATGAATCTTTGTCCGCAAAGAGCTGCTTTCAGGGGACCAAACAGTTGAAAGTCTGATGGAGTAAGATCAGGACTATAGGGACAATGCTTTAATATCTCAAGATAAAGTTTTTGCAGTGTCAGCATTGTGGGCTGAGGCTCAGGAGTGTGCATTTGTCAAGCAAGATCACAATGTTCTGTGCTTAATATGAGGTTTAGTCTTCAGCTCTTCAGTGAGCATCTCACTGTAGGGAGCACTGTTGATTTTTCAACCTTCTTCCTGTTAGTATTCCAGTGCTGGCCCTTGAGAATCCCAGAAAACTGTAAGTATCAATTTTCCCCTGATGGTTGACTTTTGAGAACTTTTCCTTGGTCGGCGATTGAGGATGTTTGCATTCCATACTCTGCCGTTTACTCTCAGGCTCACAGTGATGAATCCATGTCTCTTCACCAGTTGTTGTTGTGAAGTGCTGTTGAGTAGATTCTGACCCATAGCAACCCGGTATAGGGTTTCCGAGGAGCAGCTGGTGAGCTTGAACCACCACCCTTGCAGTTCAAATGGCTTTGCAGTCTGGCGCATTAACCCACAGCATCACACCAAGTAATGATGTTTGTTTTTTTTTTTTAATTAAATGTTTTTATTTTGGATTGAGTGAAAGTTTACAGGGCACATCATCAGCTTCACATTCAACCATTCATATAGCTTGTTTCATTACATTGATTATTATCCCCTCCATATATCATCAGTTAACAGTGTTTCTATCCTCTTTAGCTTTTTTTCTTGGGGGGGGGGGGACTTGCCTTTTTGGAATTTACAGTCTTGGCTTTTAGGGAAGGTTTTTACATTTGTCTGTGGATATCCAGGGCTCATGTATGAGATTACTAACAAGCATTACTGAATAATCAGATGAGGGACAGTTTGCTATGTCTACTAGGTAGCTAAAGTCTGATCCTCAGAGCCTATGGTTTGGACGGTCAACAACGCTTGGGCCCACAGGGGCTTGGCCTCCTGACCGGGTCTGCACGGTCTGCATCCGAATCCTCCTTATTTATTAGTTTGTTTAAGGGACGCTGCCTGTCTTAGGCGGTCAGTGCGAATTCCTCAGTCTTACCAGTCATTGAAACTCATTGCAGCATGGCAATGGCTCTGTCTTAAGTTGCCGAGGTTCCATGTGATCCTTACCCGTGTCTGGCCACACGTCCAGCATAAACAGCCGCCATCCGAGGAAGGGCAGGGAGGGAGGAGATCGGCTGGGGACCCCATACGCAAGACGTTGCCAGCCCACCACCTGCTCTAAGGTGACCAAGCAGGATCACTATGAGTAATGATGTTTTAAAGAAACTTTTACCTCTTTCAAGAATCGGTCCAACTTTTGTCTGCAGATATCCAAGCACATCTGTGTTATGTTTTCCCATGAGTTGTTTCAGTATTCATCTTACACAAACTTTTTGAAACCTGTCTGTTGTGGATTATTTCATAGGTAGAGCCATGGTTGATTTGTCACATAATCCACTGTCACTTGTCTATTTGATAAAATCAGTTCATGTGCATGCTCAAAATATTATTACCGTCCGTGGACATGGACGGGCATTTCAATATAATAAAAAAATTTTGATTCACCCTAGTATGTTGTTGTTGTTAAGTGCTGTCGAGTTGGTGCCGACTCATAGCGACCCTGTGTAGCATTTCCGAAGCTGTAAGTATCTTTCTTCAACAGAGCAGCTGTTGGGCTTGAACCGCTGACCGCGTGATTCACAATCTAGTGCTTATCATATGGAGTCACTGGGTCCATATTACAGTGATGGTGAGGTATTATTCTCTAGTTTTCATGTCATTTTTCTAGATATAAATGAAGTTTTTAGTGCCTTCAGGTCGGTTCTGACTCATAGTGACTCTGAATAGGATTTCTGAGGAGCTGCTGGTGAGTTTGAATCGCCAACCTTGTGGTCTAAAGTGACCTTGCGGTCCAGTGCTTTATTCCACAGTGCCACCCCTGTACACCTTATTTTTTATTATTAGCCTGTGAATACATTGTCTGGACTTAAGTACCATTGGTAAATCAGATGACTTAAATTATGGAGCTGTGTATCTGCTTAATTTAACATTTCTTTCTTATTAGTTGGATTTTAAATATTATAGTCCTGTAAAGGAGGTAGAGGTTTAAAACTGAGTCCAGCTTTTCTAAGGTGTACTGTAGGAAACAACTGAAATTTCTAAAGGAAAAGTTATCTCTATGTGTGTGTGTGTGTGTGCAAGTGAGTGTGAGTTACATAGTAGTTTTGCTATTCCCATGTAATAAAAGGAAAACATTTTTGAGAGTCAACTTTGTTCCCAAAAACAACAATAATAGCAGAATCATGTATTGGTATCACTGAATTCTAAGTGCTTTATTACATAGAGTATTTAATCCTCAGTGTTATTAAAAATCCCCATGTCTCAGATGAAAGGGAAAAAAACAGAGATATGAAAAGTTTAGAAAATGTATACCTGGTTATAAAAGTGGTGAAAAATTTAAGAGCAGAAGCCGGTTGTCTGTCTGTATAAGCACTTAGCCACTATGCTGTGCTGGTTTCCCCAAATCAAAATGTTCCTCCACTCCCCCAAAACACAAGTGAAATTCCCATTTTAAAAACTGAATTAATTGTATTATAGCTGTGTTTTTAATAAGAATACTGATTTGCTCTGGCTAAAATGTTGGCTTAAGTTTAGAAAGGTACCTTACATTTCTGCTTATCAAAGGGGCACTTTGAAATTGATTTTCCTTTCAGTTGTTATATTTACTTAGTACTTAACAGTTCCTCAGACCAAGTTAAGTCATTTAAAAACAGCAGGCAAGTTATGTTTAAACTTGTTAGCAGCAAATCTTAGTTGTTTATGTATATTGGAAACTTAAACTAAGACTTTTTAATAAATGATCTTTCCCTCCTAATGTTTCTACTTTGCAGTGTACCTGCTTCAAAGCCACTAAACCGACTACTAAGCCAAGATTTCTATTACCAACTAGAAATAGAAGGAAAGTAAGGATCATAGAAATAGTGTAAGTCCAAGATAGTAAAAAAAACAAAAAAAATACTTAAATTTAGGCTTAATCCTTTTCTTTAAAGGAAAGAATATTCATTCACTTGTGTTTATTTTGACTTCTTTCCATTCTAACAATAATATAATCATTGTTGTTGTTGTTAAGTGCCATCGAATCATCATAGTTGAGAGAAAAAACAATGCCCTCTGTTCCCAGGCCCCTTAAAAAGAAGAAAGAGCAGCTGTTGGCATTCTGATACTGCAAAAAAAGTGGCACCAACTATTCCTCCCATAGCTCTAGTTACTTCTCATACGGTGGGTTCCGTAGTCCATTGTAATGACCACACAGAACTCAGACACCATACATTCATGGGATTTACTAGGGAAATTAACAGGTTACATACAGCACAGGATCAGAAATATTCAGGGCACTGTTATTCCAGCCAGGACAACCTCTCCTCAGTTGCCACCACAGGCAGATCTCTCTCTGCCCAGGCAATGTTACAAAGCTCTTTCAGGGCTGCTGATAAATGCCCACAGGACACACTACTCCACCATAAGCCTCAGTCTGATGACACTCAGTTCTAGCTCTGTGGGTGAGCAAACCCAGCAACACAATGAAGTGCCTGGAGGCCCCCAACTCTGCAAGCAAGTCTCCGGCCCAAAGTCAGTCAGCTTTACTTGCTCTGTGGGTTGGGAAGCCCACCGTTGTATCTCATACCCTGACTCTTGGTTCTGCTGGTGCTTCTTTTCTGCCACTCCTCGGGTGTCACAGCTTTTTGTCCTTGGGTCAAGGAGGCTCAATGTGCAGGAATCTTGTGATTCAAAAGGATGCACTTCAGCTCCTGGCTCTACATTGATGAAGATCGTGAGATACCCCCTGTCCTGCTTCTGAGATGGCTCATTTTAGTACCATGTTAGAGTTTCAGGTTTTTACAATCAGAATTAACATCCACAGCTGAACTGTGTTGTCCTATCAGTTTCTTCTCCCACCTTCTCTTTCCCAGACCCAGGAGGAAAAGAGTCATTTTGAAGTAGTTACAAAGACTAAGGTTAGAAGAGACATATTAAATAATTCACTACACCACGTATAATGTTTCTTTGCAGGCGTTTTTCCCTATGTGCTTAAAACAATATATCATTTCACATATGTGTTCCATCATTTTCCTCTTTAAATTGTGAGTTATGCATTGGGCTGCTAACCACAAGGTCAGCAGTTTGACTCACTGGTAGACAGATAAGGCTTTCTGCTCCTGTAAAAATTTACAGCCTCAGAAACCCTATACAGGACTGATATGAGTCAAACCAAGTCTACAGCATACCACTACCACTCCAGACAGAAGTTCTTGTGCCATTATAACGATTAGATGGTGTGTATGATTTTTAATGGGCAAACTTTGGCGTGCAAGAGAATTTTCACATTCTTATTTTGTTAAATCTCAGATACTATACTGTGAAGTTGCTGTTGTTTATTAGGCACCCTATTCTAGCTCTTGGAGTCCAGGTGTGGTGGTGTAGGGTGAAACACTGACCGCAAGTTCACTTTGAACCACAGTGTTGGTTTAAACCACAATGCCAGCAGTTCAAACTCATCAGCCTCTCCTTGGAAACCCATACAGAGTCACTGTGAGTCGGAACTGACTTGATAGCACTTAACAGCAACATTCTAATTCATGGCAGCCTTGTTTAACCCAGTAAAACTGCCCCATAGGACTTTCTTAGATGTAATCTATACTGGCACTGTGGGTTAATGCACTGTATTGCAAGGTCGGTTTGAATCACAAGGTTGGTGATTCAAGCTCACCAGTCGCTTCTTGGAAACTTTATACAGGGTCACTAAGGGTCAGAACCAGCTCGACAACACTTAACAACAACAGCAACAATCTTTACCGAAGTAGATTGTCAGGTCTTTCTCCAACTGAGCAGTAGGGTAGGTTCTAACTACAAACATTATGGTTAAGATGTTGGTTCTTAACTGTAAGCACCACCAGGACTCCTTACAGTGTAAGTGAGGAAGAGGGATATTTGTTTTCTCAACTGGCACTTTATTCTCCCACAGCTTTGCAATGGCTGTGTGATGTGTAGGTCTTAAAATTAATTTTGTAGGTCTCCCAGTCAGAGTTGTCCTGCCCGCAACAACTACTATGCTCACTATTCAAAGCCAACCAGGATTTTTTGACATTTGATTGATCTGCTTCAATGCTGTATCTGGTATGAGAACCCTATCAGGATTACTACCTATGGAACTTGGGAGCCTGCCCTCTCAGATCCCCTATAAAGCCATTTCTCTTGACTGGCCACCTACTTCTATATGCTTGTCCGTGATTCAGAGGAGTTCTTCCACCTTCCTGCCCACCCATAGGAACACTTGCTCCAATCCCTTTTCAGTGTACAGGCTGTTAGAAAGGGGTCAAGATTTCAGATTGCATCTGGTTCTGGCTCGCTGACACGCTGTGTTACTTGAAGTAAGAGAAAGATATGCAGGCTTGGCTGTTGGGTAAAGAAGGGAGAGAGTTGTGGGATAAGGGACACAAACATAAATCAATAAGCTCGTCATACATTATTCCATCACAGTTGTATAGTGGTGGCTTAGGTAGATTGTATTTTGTTAGCCATTTTTTCCTCAGACATCTGTTCATCATTATCATCTCAGTGTTATAAATAACAACAAAGTGAACATTTTTCTGCAAGACTTTTTTTTTCTCTATGGTTTCCTTAGGGTAAGTTCTTGTTACTGTTATTGCAAAATGCTGTCAAGTCAGTTCTGACTCGTAGCAACCTTGTCCAGGGTTTCCAAGAAGCGGTTGGTGAGTTTGAACCACCAACCTTGCTATTATCATTCTAGTGCTGTACCTGCAGCGCCACACCAGGACTCCAAAGTAGCATTGTAAGTTTTTAAAAAAAGGGTCTGTAGATCTTTAGCCGAGATGCTCACCAAGCCCTGAATTTGAAAACTGACCAGAATGTATTTCCCCAGGGTACAACAATATAGTGAGTAGAACAGGCTTTCGGAGTCATTCCCATTTTCATTTGAGATTTTCTAGAATGATGAGTATCCAAACAATGTTAATGCTTGCTTTTTACATATTTTTCTTTAGTTTAACCAAGCTCACTGAACCGCTGAGGTACTTGAGAGGAGAGACTGCTTGCTGTGGATGATTCAGTGGCTGCTGGTTCCATCTGAATAGCTCTTTTGTGGGCAATCACTCCTGTGGTTCTGCCTGTTTTAGACATAGTCCCATCTGTGCACATGTCCACACATTTTTCTCTGGTCACCACCACTGAAAATCTCTGAATTATACATATCTTCATTTGGCATTTTGTTTCTCAAAACTTTGCAAGTTAATATGTCTCACAAAAATCATGGAAACATCCCTTTATCTCTTAATTCCATTTTTCCACGAACTTTTTGAAGTCTCCTCCTCCTATGTGTAAAAACACACAGAAACAGAGATAAATACTAAGTGGATGAATTGCTAGCATCCACTTGCTTTATAATTCAGAAATCCGGCAAACAATTAGATTCCCCTTGGTCTCTTACCAGTTCATTAATGTTTTTAAATAATCTGTATTTGATAGGCTGTTGTTAAGTGCTGTCCAATCTGTTCTGACTCATAGAGAAACCCTGTATAGTGTTTCCGAGGAGTGCCTACTGGGTTTGAACCACTGATCTTGTGGTTAGCAGTCTAATGCATATCCAACAGTGCCATACCAGGACTCCTTTGATAGGTAAAGTAATTCTTTATTAGATTGTTTATGCCTTATCTTTATCATCTGTAACAAATTATGGCCATCCCTGTACCACATATGATAACGAATAATCTATATTTTAAATCACAAAGTATGAGAGACGAAGCTAGCCATCCTGCTTCCAAAGAGCATTCTGGCTATAATTCTAAGACCAGCCCCGAAGTTACCAATTTCAAGCTCTTGATTATTGTGGACTATCACTAACTAGAGTCCTGGTGAGGCATTATAGGCTAAAACACTGGACCGCAAAGTCAGTTTGAACCACAAGGTAGGCAGTTCAAACCCACCAGCCACTCCTCTGAAATCTTATACAGGGTTGCTATGAGTCAGAACCAACAGTAACAACAACATCACTAACTAGTCCTTCTGTGCAGGTTCCTGAACACAGTTTACTCTTGTGGTACAAACACATCTGATTCACTCTTAAACAACCGGAGCATTTATATTGCTTTGTTTTTCCTGATTTTGTATCAGCTAGGGTTAGGGCTGTATACACACACACACACACATAAATAATAATAATGCTGTAAATACATTTTCTCTTTCATAGAAAGGAAGCTGGGAGATGGTAGTCTTCTGCTGTCATATTGGTTCTATATAGTCATCAGAGGAGATAGCACCCCTCTAACTTTTCTGTCTCTGATAGCTAGGGAGATTTTTGTGGAGACTTTATGGAGGGTCCATGAGATAGTTCTGCTCATTGGCTAAATCTTTGTCACATGGTGACATCTGTTCTGCAAACTGAGAATGCAGTTTCTTAGGTGGGCAGCAATGTGCCCAGTTTAAAATCAGAGTTGTTAGCAAGAAAAGGAGATTGGATACAAGATATCCACTGATGATACAAACTGCTAGCTTTTCTGGTTACTTATTAGCATTTAAGAGAATATAAGGTTTTCTCCCTTGAGTTTTTGTGTATGTTACTGAAAAAGAACCAATTTAATTCATACAGAAAAGTACGTCGCTGTGGATTTTACTTGTACCCTTGTATTTAAAACACACACCATTTGGGGAAAGTTTTAAAAAAATTTCACAGTAATGAATAAAACTGATATTCCATGAAGACATACTACCTGTGTCCCATGGCTATCTGTAATATTCCATTGCATTGTAAGCCTTTTAGGACACAAACCATCACAGTCTGAAAAGTGGGACCCTGCCAGGTGGCAACTTAAGATTTATTATATATTTGTGATACTTTTACTGTAACTATTTGCCTCAGACATTAGTATCATAAGAACATTCTGAACCATTTTCTAAAGCAGAAAATTTTGACACAAAACCCCCAAAGCAGCAACCATACTTCTTTAAGATAATGACATCTGACAAATACTTGTGTATATTCTTCCAGGCTTTACAGATGGAAAAGTGTGTGTATTCTTACGGTTATCACCTCTAAGTATTAATAGGAAAATATACATGTACCCAGTGAAAATCTGCCTCAAAAGCTAGTCATGTTTTAAACTTTACAATATTTTGTCAAAATTACCTACTAGAAGATAAGACTCTGTCTACCAGTGCCGTGACATTATAAATATCACTCTTGAGCAAAAAGTAAGGTTGTTGTTTTTAATTGCCTTTTTGAATGCCCTGATTGTCTACTTTCATACTGTAATTCACATGTTAAATATGTACACTTTAGTGGTTTTATATACTTTAAAAAGCCACTTGGTTGTACATATTTTGATAAAAAGAATTACTATGACTAGTTCAGTTCATAAATGCATGAGTCTATTTCAAATAACATTAACAACCTATTGTATGCAGATGATACAACCTTGCTTGCTGACAGCGAAGAGGACTTAAAATATTTACTGAGGACTACCCTTGGTCTCTTAGATCAAAGACCACAGCCTTCAGTATGGGTTGCCTCTCATTGTAAAGAAAATAAAAATCCTCACCACTGGACGACCAATAAATAATATCTATATAAATGGAGAAAAGATTGAAGTTGTTAAAGCCTTCATTTTGCTCAGATCAGTCATAAACACTCACGGAAGCAGCAGTCAAGAAAGCAAACAATATATTGCATTAGACAAATCTACTCTACAAGATCTCTTTAGAGTGTTGAAGAGCAAAGATACCAGTTTGAGGTGTAAGGTGCCCCTGACTCAAAACCCTGATATTTTCAGTAACCTCTTATGGATATGGAAGTTGGACAGTGAATAAGAAAGATCATAGAAGAATTGATACATTTGAGTTATGGTGTTGGAGGAGAATATTGAAAGTACCATGGGCTGCTAAAAGAACAAACAGATCTATATTGCAAGAATTACAGCCAGAATGCTCTTTGGAAGCAGGATGGCCAGGTTCGTCTCTCATACTTTGGACATACTGTCAGGAGGGACCAGTCCCTGGAGAAGGTTGTCATGTTTGGTAAAAAGGAGGGTTGGAGAAAAAGGAATGAGATGAATTGGCACAGTGACAAGCAGTAATGGTAAGGTTAGCTCAGGACTGGGCAGTGTTATGTTCTGTTGTGCATAGGGTCGCTATGAGTTGATACCGACTCAATTGCACCTAACAACAACAACAAAATCCCAAATAAAATGTGTTGAAACATGTCTCTGTGATGTATGGATGGCTGGAGACAAGTTCGCTCAGTAATATACTTGTCTTTGTCTCTTAGAGTACCTTCTAAAAAAAAAAAACGGTCTAATAAAAACAGTGGCTCCCAAGGGCATCTTCTGGGCCAGTTCTCAGTTCAGAACTGAGAAGTTATCTCTGAAGGTTATGGCAGCTGTTTTTTTGGGGGGATTCCAAAGGGGTTATCTTTATGATTTTTCTCAAAGGACACAGGATGATATCGAAAGCTTATAAGGATGAAGTTATAAGAAAATGGAAAACTGCATTGGTGAGAAAAAGGCCAGGAAAGTTGTGCCCAGGAAGTTTGTTTTCCATCACAACAATGCACTTTTCATTCTTGAAGAGCAGCGAGAGTTGTCCCAAGACCATTCCACAGGGAACCCTTACCCCATCCTTCCTATAGCTCTGATCATACTTCTTCAGATTTTTGTTTGTTCCAAAAACTCAACAAACACTGAAAAGGAACACAATTTGAGTCCTTGAGGGACTTGGTATGTAAATCGAAGAGTATAGAATTCTTTGGGGGAAAGGTTACAGAGTGGGAAGACACTGCCTTCAGAAGTGTACAGGCCTAGGTGGATATTTCGATAAGCAGTAGCTTCACATTTTATATTTTTGTTCAGATTTCATCCATGATTTTATACCCTTACTTTTTGACGTATCCTCATATTACTGAAGGATCTTACTTGCAGTCACCCACTGATCACAGAGACATGTTTAAAAATGTTTTATTTGGAATAAACCCATGTCTGTATGAACAATTCTTAGTAGCAGTGCTTTTGATTTATTCTCAAATGCAGTAGATGTTATATTTTGACATTTACTTTGGGTTGCCTCTGCTTACCTCCCCCCCGCCAA